>NW_026598685.1:0-25000 GCF_029784155.1 Uranotaenia lowii
TGGAAATTAAAGATAAGTCGAAAGAAAGGATGGGATAGAGGATGATAAACTGTAAAAGTAATCGTTTAATGAATGGAAAAGAGCTAAAAGTTTATTTTGAGTTAACATCAGCTATCCATTTCCTTACTTAACCTTTTAAAAATCACCTAACGCTAGTAGGTAATCAACCTTCTAAACTTTCGATCATCATATAGGTAGGTATGTGGCGATAGACACAGTTGAAGGGCTACACCAAGCTTACCCATTTCCGTATCCTTTTCCTTTCGTTCGCAGTTGCTTTTATTTAGGAGACTAGTTGAAAATTATATCCTTTCATATGGAGGGCAAAGAGGAATACACTCAAGGCGTTTCTTCAGGAGGCAGCGCTAGTGCCGGTATTGAGGGAGTTAGGGATATTATATTCTTTTAATTGTTATTCAAAACTGAATTCTAGAGTATTGGTTAACAGAAAAAAGGATGAGCGTGATAGTTCAAATCTTAGCTTTGAAAACTAGACTAGCTCTTCATCAGAAATTGAAAAAATCTTGTGAGTTAGGAAAATACAAAACATAACACATAATAACTTCGATGTTATTTCAGGGACAAGAATCTTTTCAAATTGTTTGGAACAAACAATATCAGCTATGAAAATCACACCCAAAACTGCAAACAAGATAGGATTGGATTCGGAATACTAGGTTAACACATAAGATGAATTATGGTTTATTTAAAAAAATATGTAACGATGTGATTTTTTTTTTAAATTAGGCCGTAACAAATTTCAAATCCTTCTTTTGTCACTTGGATTAGGAACATCTTGGAGGGAAGTGGGGTGTGCGATTCTAAACTTGTAATAAATTGCATGAAAGCTTGTATGCAAAAAAATTGCATACTATATCATTGCATAGTTTTTTATCGAAAAATTCAATAAAATGAAGAATACAAATGATTATAAAACTCTCATCTTCCCTAATTTGTTTTTTGCTCTTGTAATCTTTCCGATATTTGATATTTTTTTCGACATTGCTATAAAATACTGCAAATCTAATTTACTTTCTACTTCGGGTATTTTGGAAATTTCGAAGGGGGGGGGGGGGGGGTGACAAAAAAAGGAATTGATATATGTTCCGGCCTTATTGTCTTTATATACTTTATCTAAAAGATCTTATTTCGTTATTTTTTCAACGAAAAATCAACATACGATGAAGATGAAAAACATAATCACAACGTCACATACTTCTAGTGAGGTGGGGAATGGTTATGAACATGTACTATGACTATGAGTGTTAGTTTGTGAAACGCCACATATGTCTTGCAATACGGCTTGCTCTTGCGTTCATTACTTTACTTTTCCTCGAAACGGAAGGAGAGAAAGTTAGGTTTCATTTAAGGTCAAGTCATGCCAAAATCTACAGTAGTAGTAATTGCTCGTATACTTACGGTTGGGAGTATTCTGGAAAACCACCTTCTTCCGTGTAGTCATTTCGACCGTTTGCTAACTCTCGGTCGTGAACATCGTATTTGCCACCACGATTCCGTTTGATAATACAAATGATGATCAGGAGCAAAATCAAGAACGCTATCGCTAGCATCATACCGATGAACCAACCAGCCGTAGCCACATTATCATTGGGGATCTTGATAGGACCATCTAGAAAATTTACAATTTCAGGATTTGAACAACTTTTTTTTTTGTATTCAATCGTTTGTAACTTACCCATTTCTGCAGTATCAACCTTCTGCGATAGAGACTCTGCCTGGAATTCGCCGTCGACGGAGACCACTCGGAACTCGTAGCTGCTATCCGGTTCCAACCCGTGAACAACATGGTGATTTTCGTACAGCACCGGATCTGTCGTCAGCCACTGGGACTCGCCCTTGATGCGATATTTGACGAAGAAGTGTGAGCCTGGTTTGCCTTCCAGATTCGGGTGCCAAATAACTTTGACATCAGCGCGACCATTATCGGTCGGTAGAAGATCCCAGCTGAAGTATGGCGCATCCGGTTGGTTGGTGCCACTCGCTGCCGATTTTTGTTCAATGTAGTAGCTGGCAACGGGTAGAAATAAAAAATTACAAAAAATTACAAAAGGTCATTTACACGAACTATACTTACTCTCGTCCCTCTCCTGCTTTGGTTGTGCCCACCACGTGGACTCGGTACTTGGTTGCGGGTTTCAGTTTACCTAGTTTGGCTTCCGTCACGCGCTTATCGTGAATGTGAGGTTCACGTTCCATCCTAGGTCCAAAAGATGTCCCTTTCACCTCCTCGTAGTAGATCTTATAACCGGTCAGTTTACCGTTTGGCTGTAGTGGGGGCTTCCATTTGAGCAAGAAAGCAGAAGACCCAAGTGGTATGGCTTCGAGTGTTTGAATACTGTTCGGAACACCTTCGGGCGTTTCAAACGATAATGTAGTGCTGGCAGGTCCGTTAAACCGACCGTTGTAAGCCAGTATGCGAGCAAAATTGGTCGAGTCAGGAACAAAATCTGTTACCAGAGCTTGTTTGGAATCTGCCGTCACCAGAACTTCTCGCAAGTTTTGTTCGCCATCGGACTCGACCCACGTTTGTATTTTATAACCCTTGAAGTGGCCTCGAACACTTTCCTCGGAAACGGGGTTCCAACTGAGAATAGCAGATGTTGGAGCCGTTACTTGAATGAGCGTAAAGTTCTGAGGAGCCTCCAGGGGCTTATCTTCTCCAGAATATCCAATAACTTCCTTAGCCGCAACATTGGCTTCGCCGAGTTCATTGATTGCTACAACTTTGATTCGATAACGCTGGAATGTGGGTTGATCCCGTACCAGCAGCTCAGATTGTCGCCAGTCGAAAATATCCTCGGTGTTCCAGTTATCCACTCCGGTATCTAGCTGCCAGTAGATTCTATACTGGAATCGGGGAGCGTTGTGTTCTATTTCGGACATAGGTGTCCATTTAATGACTAGATTATTCGGTTCAGTTCCCTGACCTTCTACGTTATCCGGATTCTTGAAGGGAACGCTTGGCTGAGTTGTACAAATATCACTGTGCCCCGATGGCGTTGAGGGACCCACCTTGTTAACTGCAATCACTCTGAATGTATAGTTGGCCCAGGGGCTCATATCTACGCTATAAGTAAAGTCGGTAGCCGGAACATCCTTCGATGAGATTTCCCAGGTATCCGGAGTGAATGAAGTGTTGAACTCAATTGTGTAGTACAGAATAGGTGATCTGTTGTCGCCATTTGGTGTCCAAGAGATCGTTGCTACAGCTTGATGACATTCAATTCCTACTAAAGATGGTGCATTTGGTCTGTCATAGACAGTCAAAGTTGCATTAGCAACTACTTCGTCAAGATCTGTACGAGCAAGGCAAGAGTAGACTCCCGTGTCTAATTCGATAGTTTTTGTAATCGTTAGCGAGTAATCGTTTGTTTTGACAAACCGGGGCTGATTATCAAAATCAATAGTCACACCATCGGTCAACCACTCTATCGATAAGTCTAAAGATGAATCCGCAACAGCATTACAGCGGAAAGTAGCTGGAGTCCCTGCCACCACCTCGTAGTCCTGTGGTTCGTCGATAATTTTCGTATGCTGTTTTACGACTAGTTCTCCGCTGGCAGACTTTTCGCCAAGTTTATTCACCGCGTTACAAGTGTACTCGCCGGCGTCCGAAAATTCAACACCCTTTATTAGCAAATCTCCACTTTCCAAGATATGATATCTGCCTCCAGTTAGTTCCCGATCGTTCCGGATCCATTTAACTTGAGGCTTGGGAGCTCCGAAAACACGACATGTCATAGTCACATTTCTTCGATCAACGGTGTATTCTAATTTCGGAGGTTCAGTGATCTCTGGAGCCAAGGCCAGAACATTAAGATAAACATCTTTGTACACGTAACCAAGTGAGTTTGTTGCGTTACAACCATAATTGCCGGTATCTCCTTTCTCGAGCTTTGTGAAATATATTCTGTTTGTGCTAACAATTCTTCGGGGATTATTTGGACTCTGATCGATGGGTTTACCGTTGTGAATCCAAACAATGTTTGGTTTTGGGAAACCTGAAGCTTCACATCGGAACTCAGCGGTTTCGTCTTCTGCGGCATTGACAATTTCTGGTTCAACCGTGAAATATGGAATAGCTTGAACCTCCAAACGAATAGAGTAGGATTCAGCACTACCAACACCGTTTGATGATTCACAAGTATATTCTCCTTGATCTTCAAAGGTGGCGTGTCGAATTACAAGCGATTTTCCGTAATTATTCTGTTGAATCTTATCGTTCCATTGTATCGGTTTACCATCTTTGGTCCAAACCACCTGTGGAAGAGGAGTTCCTCCATAGATACAGAACATTTCAATTTTCTTGCCTCGCAATGCTACTTCGTTTTTACGGGACACGTATTGCCTAAGGGGAGCATGCTTATTTTGAGCGGCAGATATTCCTGTCTGCTTTACCTGTAGCAATACCCGATTGCCAATTTTGTACTCATTTCGGAACAATGAGGAAGCGGCACAAGCATAGTAAAAGTCATCGGACTGATCGGAACGGGTCACGTTCGAAAACCACAGGTTACCTTCTGGATCCAAAGTCATTCGGGAGTTGTTAATCGAACTAATACCGCCATCCATGTTCTGGATCAACCAGTACACATTCGGTCGTGGCCAACCGTCTGGAGGTTGACACTGCATCTTGAAGGGCTTTCCCTCGTCCACTTCAACCGTTTTGGCCGTTTCGTCCTTAAAGGAGTTCAGTTCGGCCTTACGAACAAACACTGAATTGGACGTGGCCGTTCCATGTTCGTTCTCAGCAAAACACTGGTACTGGCCGAGATCTTCATCACGTGGCGATTTGATAACTAGGGTACCGCGACCTGGCTGTTGGGACATCCGGTCATCGTACGTTTGCCATTCGAATTTTTTTCCGTTCTTCACCCATCGATACCTATGGAGAAAAGGGAAGAAAACATAAATGTAAATAACTTAGACGCCTGCAGAACACAAGCATGTGAAAAGAAACATTTTAAATAACTTTAAATTTTTTTACAGAGAAATCCCCAAGTATCAACAGTTGAAATATTCAAAAATTCTAAACATAGAACAACACGGTCGTTCTAAAAATAGAATCAATGCTGCAGGTTAAAGCTTAATTAAGCCAGCAGTTGCGTACAAGTTACCCAGCTTTTTTCATGCAACTTGGCTGGCGTGCAGCTTTGTGTGATAGGGCATTTGTTCTATGCGATGTTGAACGCTGGCACCAAAAGCGCTACAAATGTCTTATTAATTTAGATTTTGCACACTGAAAATAATAAAAAGGTAAAATATACCGAGATAAAAAGGTGAATGCTTGTGAAATCCAAAAAAGGAACTTTTACCTCACCAAGGTGAAACTCACCTCACAAGGTAAAGTTTACTTGAATCGAGCAGACAAAAAGGGTAGAATTCACCTAGAAAAAAAAAAGGCAAATACAAAAAAATACTTTCACCCTTTTCGAGGTAAACCTTACCTCGTAGCGAGGTGATGTTGACCTGGATTGCACTGAACAAAACGGTGCAGTTCGAAATAATGGTAACTATTTTTAGAACCCCTTTACTGAGGTTAAGTTGTTTTTTTCATTCAGAAATAAGTTTTTTTTTGTGCGCAATACGTGAAAATAAGAACAGAAAGGTAAATTGAGCATTAGATTTAATTCCGGAACAGCTAATATTATTCCCTGGCTGGTCGGATGAGTCGAACGGAGAAGACACGGAATGTACTAATTTTGAAAGATTCAGTGGCCATCATGGTGCGGAAGGACACGGAAAAGGCAGCGTTGATGTCCGAGAGAAAGCAAAAGTGTTTTCATCCGACATAACGGAACATTCAAGAAAAAAAAACGGAGTTCACCGAGCTGGATCGTCGGAAGGAAGAACATTATCGAAACATACATTCCCAAAACATTAACATCATGGATGAGTTTGTGTCTTTGTTTCATTTAATTTAATGACTAACCAGAACAGCGAAAAAGGCCCTTTTAGACAGTGAATGGGAATCCGATAGAATCTACCTTTTTGCTCAGTGGATGCCCAAAAAGTAAAATTTACCTTTTTCCAGGTACAATTAACCTTTTTGCAAGGTGAATTAAAAAAAGGTAAAATTTACCTCGAAAACTACCCCAGTTACTCGGTAAGTTTTACCTTTTTATTATTTTCCGTGCAATTGTATACAACATTCAAAGGCCGGGTTGCCAGTTGACCAGATTTTTTTCGTTAAATAAAGATTTTAAACAATTTTTCACGAAATGCTGACACAAATTTTAAGTGAACAACATACACTTTACACAACTCATCGTCATGTTCGAACATTGAAAAGTATAAGATTGCGTGAGAAATCATTCTTTTAAAATGAAAACGACATGGAGAAAACAAAAAAAAAAAAAATTAAAAACCTTAAAAGCAGGGATGTCAAGCTCGTTGAGGTTGCGGGCCGTATAAAAGTTTGCTGTGGCCTAACGCGCCCCAGCTTAAATCAGTTGAAAAACTTAGCAAATTATAAGGTTAACGAAGACAAAAAACAAAAACAAAAATTTCAACAAAAGGTTTTTAGAAAACTTGGCATATAATTGTTAATTAAATTTGTTTAAAAATTTACGTATAAAAAATTCATTTTATTTATATCTGCGGTTATAGTTTATTTGTCATTGATGATAAGTTTTTATTTAATATTCCCAAATGGTGAAAGTCTTATTTGTAGCTTTGGAAAATAACAGATCAGAGATAGGTGCCTGCAAGATTTTTTGGCTGCAGTTCAACGTTACTGTTCGAGCAAATAGCTGTTAAATTTTGCAAAACCAAATGTTTCCGGCTACAGTACGTCAAATTTTTTTAGAGGGGATAAATAAATAGCATTTGGTCAAGACAGCAACGTTGGCTCATTTTAAAATTGCTGAAGAACCAAGTTCAGGGAATTAAATTAATATGGGAAGAATAAAATATGAGAAATCCCACGCGTGCCAGAATGAAATTGATCAGATGGTCGCATGCCAAATTTTGAGACATTTCGCTCAGGGACTGTGTTGTTTCAATAACTTTTTTTGGAATACTGCTATTTGATGTTGGTTTTCTAAAAGCTTTATCCAGGACAAACATTTCACTTCAAGACTGCATCACGATTAGAGATATAACACAAAAGATATCACACATTGCATCCTGAAGGGTCAGAATTTTATGCAACCTTGAAACTGTCAAAACTTATTTTAATGCTTAAATTGAGTTTTAAATCGGTGATCAAATTGAACTTTTCCGAAATATTATAATGTATGTATGTACGACCCAAAATTTTCATTCGATTTCCAGCAAACAAAAATGCTTGAAAAATTCAGCAATTCAAATTTTTGCTTGAAACCAGCAATCGGATTTTCTAATTGCTGGATTTTTTTTTTAAATTTTTTTTTTAAAGCTGATAAATTTTAATGCGTTTTGGTGTGTTGTTTTATGACTTTAGTTGAAAAATAACAGAGTTATGTAGCCTTGAGATGTGGTTTTATTTTATTTACCAAAAAATTTAACCGAATCTAACAGTAAAAACAAAGAAATGTTAGAAATCTCAAAAAATACATGTATTTTTAGTCGTAAAAATGAACCAAAATTTTCAATTTTGGGAAGATCTAAAGATCCCCGGGGCAAATTGTCAGAATAAAAAAAAAATCCCTTTTTCAACAAAGATTTTTGATCCACTCGTTTATTTTAAATTTTGTATTTTGCTAAATTATTTAAAATTTTTATTGTTATTTTTTACATGTTAAAACCTAACATAATCTTAAATACTTTTGAACTGAAATCTGATCAATTGCTTGGCAAACAAAATAATATAGGTAATATACCTACAACTTTCCATGAACATGAACATGAACATCTATGAACAAAACTGCCGGGTTCAGATTTAACAACTTCAATGCAGTAGCATTGAGCATCCGTATATATCTTAAGCTTACCTACATATAACCTTTTCGATTGTCCGTTTGATGAGATACAAAAAGTTTCTTTAAATAGGAAGTAAATTCTCTGAATTTACATTTCAATTAAAAAATTTTATACACTTATCAGCTAAGTAAAGTAAGTCTAAACCGTGATAGGGAAACTCGAATTAATACTTGACTTACGAGTGTATACGGAAAAGTCGAGACGATAACAATGGCGTTATGCAGATTCGTTGCATTCATATGCATCTTCTGCTAAATTGATAATGACAGATGAGCACATTCAAGTTATGAACGAGACGGAAGGAAAGAAAATTGGAATAAATTTTTAATCGTTTTTGCCATTGCTGACGCCTTCGCGGCACTGTCCGTGATATGCCGAAGTAACGTATGTTAAATATGCCATTTTTTTGTAATTTCTTTATTTGAAACGGCTCAGACCTTTAAGTTCGACGGAGCCAACATCGGAGTTTTGTACATACAATGATTGCTTAAATTTATATTACATTGATGTTAGAAAAAAAAAATAAAATAGAGAAGAAAAGTTTTTACAGAAGATCGAAAGCTTTCAGAAAAAGATAAATTTCGGACATATAGCTAAGGTCCATTTTGCCATTTTCAGTTTTTGCCAATATGAGTGTTTTTCTCTTTTTCCCATTTTGCACTTCTTCAGGACTTTTCATCTTTTTTAATGGATTTTAACTTTTTTAAGTCATTCATCCCTCGGGACTTTTCATGAAATTTGATAATGTATACAGATAAGATTTCATGAAAAGTCTCGAAAAAGTGGAAAATAGGGAAATCGAGAAAAACGCACTTTATCGCGAAAACTAAAAATGGCATAGGGGAAAGGTTTCCTAAATGGGCCTATCGGGTTATATGCGCCTACGGCCTATACACATGCGTCTCTTGGGCATATCACGGCAGTACATTTGTTTGAAGTTTCCGCAGTAGAAAACAGAAACACCGCGCACCGGCTTATGGCGTTCGAAAAAAGAACTACTACCCAAACATTTGGATTTATGGACTTATCTATAAGTTCATTTCATAAACTTTAAAAAAAAGATGAATGCATATGAATCTTCTTTACATGGGTGAAACAAATCTGACCCACATATGTGCTAATGGAGTAAAAACATAATCAAATTAACACTCAATGGGGCTAGTCCGTCCCTAGTTTTGTATGCTCCCTTTGTAAATTCAATACCACATCTATGCTGCTCTTCGCAGGGGATCATTCAACATAATCAGAAAAACGTGAGCCACAAAATTGATGAGTTGATGTGAAAGGTGAGCTTTTTCATTCATGTTGGTACCTATCATATCTACATGATAAAGAATCGTTCACGGCAGTCCAAAAAATTGGAATTGAACCCCTATTGGAAAGCAGATGGTGTATTCTAAAAGCATCGATGAAAACTTTCTAACGATTGAGGCGATAGGTATAATTTATAATATATTCGTTGACGTAAATTAATTCATAGACATAAATAGGACACTACTTAACAGGTTCTTTACTAAAATTAACCATAGTAATTTAAATTATTTCATGCATTATGTCGTTTTGAAACAACAAAAACTAAAATCAAATGATCTCGGAAACGCGAGAATGTTTCAAAGTTATTTTATCACAAAACATGTGCAGAATGTTATAACTGATTTATTGTTTTTATGCGTAGGGCAAGTTCTCTGGTGTTGGGAAAAAGTGATAGAATTTTTGACATTTTGAAATTTTACCATGCAAAAATGTTTTCAAGCAAGTTTTCAAATTTCTACCACTTTTTCCCAACACCAGTGAACTTGCTCTAAGAAGCGTGCGAAATATTCAAGAATATGGAAAACAAAATGCAAAAAAAATCTTTTTTGTAATTTTTAATAATTACAGTAGTGTTTCGATTTTATCACGGTCAAAAAAAAAATTTTGGGGTGAATTTGGCGAAACCATGAATTTGACGAAACTAAAAATTAAACTGGAAAAATGTATTTTTAAAGTCCTTAATCAATAATTTATATTGTATACAGTAGTTAAAACGTTTTATATCCATAAATTTTGATCATGCGATGTAATTATCAAATTTAACTAAACACAAAGGATCGATTTCAATTTGAAGATATGTATTTTTGTCTAAAGCAATCTTGAGATTTTTTATAGAAATAATAAAATGTACAATATCGATTCGATAGTGTACATCTCATTGAAGTGATTTATTAAGTTTTCATTATCTCTTATATCTATTTTTAAAAAGAATTTCAAGAAAACTGCATAAAAAATTATGTTCTGCAAATTTCAAATTTCAATATTTCAATCTTCACACGTTTGATTAACTGAAAAGTTTACCTTTTCAAAAAATGATTTTGAATTTGCTCAACTCAGCCTCTTAATGTGTTTTTCTCGAACTTTGTTGTGTGGGCAGGTAATCATTTCTTTTTCATATGTAGAAAATTAGAAATCTTAGTCCTTTTGCAGAATTTTATTTTGATAATCCAAAATTATCCATTCAGACGACAATACTAAAGGCTGCCCAATCGTGATTGCGCACGCCACTCTTTCAAATAAACAAATTAAAAAATAAATCAGAGACACTTATCTCTTTTCAAAATCGCTCAAGTTCATCCAGATCTTTAGATGGTTCGCACCATAAAAGTTTACATTTTTGGAGCGGCTCACCAAGCGTAAATAACATCACTAGCATTTGCGTGACGTTAAAATACTTATGTCGATAATTACAACTATTTTTTAAATCCAAATGACTATTTTAAAAACTATACAGCTAAAGTAAGCAGTTCAATAGCATTTTCATAATATTGAATACTTATATACCATAACACAAACCATTAAAATATCATGAACAAAGACGTTCTACGCTTTTGAAAGAAATTTATGGTCCTGGAAATGGTTTCTCAATGATTTATAAAAAAGTGTGATAAAATCGAAACAATAACCGTGATAAAATCGAGCGTGAATTTGGCGGGTATTGATAAAATCGAACAGTGATAAAATCGAAAAACTACTGTATTTTATTTGACAAGTTTGGAGATTTCCACAAACAATTTGCTATTTTCTATTAAAATATTTAGTAGCAGTATATTTAATTTG
The DNA here is from genome assembly GCF_029784155.1 of Uranotaenia lowii. Lineage (NCBI taxonomy): Eukaryota > Metazoa > Arthropoda > Insecta > Diptera > Culicidae > Uranotaenia > Uranotaenia lowii. Next base: position 11,017 of record NW_026598685.1, read on the forward strand.
TTCTGAAACATGTAAATTAACGACTTACTTAAAAAGTAGTTAGTATGTGTAGGGGAGAGTGGGATAACTTGTGCTATGGGGAAACGTGGGCCACTCTAAATATCTCATCCGTGTGTTGAGATAAAAATCTTTATCCAACTGTCATCGTCGTCGCTTTGCGTGAGCATGTATCTTAGGCCACCTTTATTTTGGTGTTTTAATACACATTCAGAACTGAAAATATGGTTTTCCTATCTGCAAAGTTTTCGTATGCCAAATATAGAGTTGTGAAAAATATTTTGTCCATTTTTTTCCTATGCGATAGAGACGAACATAAATCTTATATAAGAAATTTTGCCGAAATGTTCGCTAGCCAGAAATTAGGAACTATTCGATTATACACAACTCTCTTTTTGATTTACTCATCTGAAATTGCTTTAAAATAACGCAATCAATTATGAAATTTCAGTTTTAGGACAACTCATAAACTTTGCACGTTATCTAGTCAATATGGATTTGGTGGCCCACGTTTCCCCACAGTTTTTCAAAATCCAAAAAAAATACTTTTTTTTAAAACAGTCAGAACTCGGGAAATTAATCAATTAAAAAAAATGCATAATGATTGCTTAAAAACTTTAAAAAGCTTTCCATTTGTTTTTTTTTTTCATTTTATCTTTTATAATAACGAAATTATAAAGCAAAAAAGAATTGGCCCATGGTACCTCACTCTCCCCTACTTATATGTTTGCCAATATTTTATTTCTGGTAACGAAGGGATTTTTTACTTAGTCTTTCATCAATGCTAAAATTCCATACCTTTCATTAATGTTGTTCTTCTTCGTCTTTTACCAATATAGTCAAAACATGAAAGCCTCCTGGAAAACTATTGCGTCCTTCATTTTTCTTTTCAATACTATCTCTGGTTACATATAAGCATGCATTGTAGAGATTACTACGGCCATGCCAACCATGTGGTAAAAACCGCAAAAGATACTGGAACAAGGGGAGGAATAAATACGGCCGATGGTATTGATGGCTGGTTGGGCTCAGCCATAACCTCAGAACTTGTTTGGATTTGGCCTCATCAGAGTTGACAGGTTTCTTATGACAAATTTAATATTTGCTCGCTTTTTTCTCGAATATTTTAACTTAATTTAACTATCAATAAAAGTCATGTACGCACATTACGTATGCAAAAACTCAGTAAATAAATAAAATGCTTTATTTCTAAGCATGATATCATTGGAAATTTTGAGTGTTTAGGAAGTAGTGAGTGAAAGAGAAGCTGAAAATGATTCACATTACGGTTCAATCACTACAAATTACAAGAAGTTTGTGCATACTTCAAAATAATTGCTGCAGGTTGTTTTCAAACATGTAACAATTACAAACCTAAACAAATTGGATACGGCCTTAGGAATGAAGTCGCTACTGAACATGTATACAGAGGAGTTTTCAAAACATTGTTGAATTTGCTTTAACTTATGATTTTCATAATGATTTTCAAATGAGATTTAGAAAAAGCAGTGCTAATATTCCAAAATTATTAGACCTGGCTCCACTGGTAGAATTCAAAATCAAAACATTGTAAACTCAACCGGGTTTTCGAAGGGGCAAAAACGTCTTAGGAAAATCGCGTTTTGAGAACGTCCTTTTGATAAAATGAATCGTTTCAATCTTGTTTAAAGGTTAGGGCTGAGGCCTTTCGGTAAGGTAGTGTTCGGTAAAAAACTATCAATATATCCTGATAAGCTCGAAAACTACTGAACCGATTTGCGTGAAATTTGTCAGGTGGACGCTTCTGAGGCCGTTAAAGGTTCCTAAAATAGTTTGGGACCCCTCCCTTTCACTGGAAAGAAGGAAACCCCATAACTCGAGGACTGATCATGCAAATGGAACAAAATTTGGCACGAGAAAGTATTTCGATACAGAAATTTTTCTATGATGGTTTGGTACCTCTCCTATTTTTCCAGAGGGGAGATAGGAAGTGGGAGGGGGATTCCTTTACATTTTTCACATAGCTCGAGAACTAATCAAGCAAATAGAACCATATTTGGCATGCAAGGCACGATAACTGCTCAATTTCAGTTTTTCATTTCCTGCATTTTTCTCGACTTTTTCCAGCAAGGTCTCACGAAATACCCGATTCTCAAAAATAAAATAAAAACAGTCTCAAAAACTCGATTTAATGGGTTTCTACTTTTATAAATTATTTAATCATACTTTTTTACAAAACCCAATATTTAAAAAAGGTGTTGTAGTAAAACTTATTTTCATAAGATAGAACATTTCGTATAAATGATTCAAAACAGCCACAAATAAGTAATTTCATGTCCCAAAACTTGAATCTTATGTGCAATCATTATTTAGTTCAAAAACATCTTAGAATGTAACTAAACCTCATCACATATTTTTCGAGAAACTTCAGTTGAGTGTACGAATCATTCCTACAAGAGACACAATTTATTAATTGTAAAGACCACAATCAGTAGTTTTATAACTAATTTCCGTCTATCATATTCGCTGATATTGAGATTCAAATTCTGTGGATTCAAAATTTTCTCAGGACGATGGTGTTCAGTTCGGCCTGGTCAAACCGAACCAAATATTCGTTGAAAAGTTCACTGGAGGTTCCTTATGTAAAATTCTAGCGTAAATGAGAGGATAAGTCCCAAAACTCGTATCCATGCTACGCATTAATTGAAAGTTTATTTAATTAAAGTAATTCTTTTTTCTGAACCATTTTTATATTCAAAGATTTAACGATTCAAGAAATCCTCTAGGGTTAAAACCAATTCTCTAACTTCATATGCAGATGTCTACCCGTAATCGGAATATCAATTTAATTTACAAATGAGTAACTTGTAATTTCAATTATGTGATTAATTAGTTGATGTATGGAGCTCTAGCTAAGACATTCCTATACTCAAACAAAAAAGAAATTGAAAAGCCCCATAATTCTACTAGCTAGTTCTCGGTAACAACTGGACTGAAGGCTACAATTTTCTTACATAACTCGGGAGTTTATCGAGCAAATGGAACCAAATTTGACATGCGAGGGTATTTGAACACGAGTAATGATTGTATAATAAATTGAGGCCCCTCCTTTCTTTCAGCGGGAAGATATGAATAGAAAAGTGGCCTTCCATACAAATTGGTTGCATAACTTGAAAATTAATTGAGCAAATAAAACCAAATTTGACAATAAAGGGTATTTGAGTACAAGAAATATTTCTATGAATATGAAGTACTCACTTCTCACATCTACAGAGATAGAAAAGGCAAATGTGACTCTCTAACATGATTTTGTATAACTCTACTAACCAACTACCCACGGAAATGTAAACCAAATTTGGCATTGGATGGTATTTCAATACGAGAAATATTTCTATGATTATTTTAAACCATTCCTTTCTTGCAGTAGGAGCATAGGATTGACGATATAGGAAGGGAGGAGGAGTGCTTCCATACCATTTTTTTCGCATAACCTGAGAATTTATCTAAAAAATGTACAAAATTTAACATGGGAAATTATTTGGATATGGTTCTATGATCATTTCCGACACCACCCTTCTTCCAGTGAGTAGGGACAGAGAAAGCGGGGAGGATGGCCCAATACAATTATGTGAGCATTAGTTGTCAATTTATGTTGACTCGCAAAGCCAGCGAATGGAATCAAGCATGGCATGGAAAGGTATTTGAGTATGAGATTCTTTGCATTTGGAGTGGAAGGCTCAAAATTCTACAACTGCTTCACAAATTGCAACATATAGCACATTTTCACTCTCTCTGAGCACTGATTTCTCTCATTTGAACTCAAACCTTCTAATTTTCTCAAACAAATTGCCACAAATTACCACAAATTCAATCATTGGCTGCACAATTTGTGTGATCATTGACGAATTTTCTCCCTTCATTTCAGTTCCCCGTTATAGATCCTTAGGCCTTGCAGTTAACGCGTTCCATATAAGTTTTGTTGTAAAGCTTTAAACTTATCAACCAATCAGTTTTGAACTTCTTGTATGACAAATTGATTCATATATGGATCCCTATGTGGTGGTATTACTTTCCTTGACGAGCGAAACAACATAGATATATTTCGTTTTAGCGTAATTGAATGATAGTAAATTGCTGTTTAAGTATGTTGATAGTAGCTTTGAATCATACTCCAAATAATCTATAATAGAACTTGCAGATTTTCCTAAATAGAACAGAGCTGTATCATCAGCAAAAAGCCTAGCTGTTCCAATTACTGGAAGATTACTTATGTCATTTATATGAAGAAGGGAGAGTAATGGCCCAATGTTACTGCCATGTGGAACGCCTATGCTGATATTCCTTAGTTCACTATTTACTTCTTCAACTAAAACAAATTGTTTTCTGCCTTCGAGATAACTTCTGATAATATCGTTAGCTAACGATTTAATTTGAAAGGCATATCTCTTTTTTCTGGGTTCTCTCAGAAATTCAAGGGATCTTCAATGTTGTAAATTGTTCCCTGAAGTTCTCTATAACTCTATGACTCTATAAGCACTGACCATACTGACTGGACACTCGATTTCGTTTTCTGGATAATTTTTCCAACAGTACGCAATGTCGATTCCAGAGTGCGCATCGATCGATTTGAAGAAATGCTATCCCAGTTAGGAAAGGCCACCCAACTTTTAAAATAAAACACGCAATTTCTACGATAAAATCGGGGTAAACAGCACCGTTTTTCCTACAGGGCATTTTTTGTAAATTTTTTCAGATTCGCCACCTGCCGTTGGTATTGCGAACCTGCAAAATCTGACAATAAAAAATTAGACTTTAAATGGTTGAATTTTTGTTCTAAGTGTCATGTCAGTGTGGTCAGTGCTATAAGTGCAAACAATGGATTTTTTGCCCAGGTCAGCTTTTTGGGCAAATCTTCAAAATGTAGGGCAAAGTCGGGTAAGACGGACACCCTAAAGAAGAATCGCAATAGAACATCAGATATTCATCGCAGTCTTCGTGCAGATGGGTAGTATAGCTTGTCCGCTACCGCATTACCCATTGGCATGGGTAAATTTCCATCATTAAGACTGTTTTTATAGCAAACTAAAACATGCATGCAAATAACAGTTTTTTAAATGGTCGTTTAAAACGGACACAACTTAGAAAAGGTAGGATAACGGACCTATTTTGGACCGCTTTGGGAAGGGGCTACGCTATTTTCTGAAATAAAGAAGTACATGTTACAATTTTTGACTGCTTTATTCGTTCATTACGAAGATCGAGGCTTTTTCTTTCGAAACATATAATCGTTTGTTGTAATGCAACAAGATTTAAGCCTAAAAACTCGTTTCTTTGATCATTGCTCTGGTCGGTATTTTGGACTACCAGGTTTCTATTTTGGACCACCCCTGGTACTAAATATTATTTTTTTCTGATTTTGCCATATTTAGTACAGCGGTTGATACGCAATTATGCGAATAACTCAGTTAATCTTTTCCCTTTTTATTCTTGTAGTTAAGTTTTGTTTGTTCACGTTAATTCATTCCTGAACTTACTTTTTCTACTTTTCCCCAGCCGTTCACTTGTTTGTTCAATATTTCTCACTACAACCATCTTTTTTTCTACAACTTCTTATGCCATAAAACAGTAATTTTCGATAAGAATAGAGTAAAATTAGAAAAACTCCTCCTTTATAAAGTGTGTTTCAAATATTTTGAAAATTCCCACAGCACAATGCAATTTCGACGAAATTTGTTCTGCAGTGTTAAATACTGGTCAGTTGACTTTTCTTTAGGCTCAATTTTTAGAACGCAAATCTCCTTCAGGCGACGCAATGATAAGTTAAAAAAGTCCTGACATCATCAACTCTGCGACATAAATTTATGCATTTGACTGCCAAAACTTTAAAGGATTTGATTTAGCTTCAGATCTGTAGAATACACAAATTAAAAAAAAGATAAAAATGTGCGTAAACTATGCGACCTTTTTAACCATCTAAAAGCCAGATTTTCACAAAATTCACAAAAATACAGTATTATCTTTAAAACAACTTTTGTTCTAAGAAAAAAAATATCGTGAGGGTAAATTTTCCAATTGATTTATGTTTTTCAAACGTTGCTATAGTTAATTTTTTTTTTTTGGTAAATTTTTTCTACTATTGACTAAGATATTTAAATAAATAAATTATTTCAAGTGATAGAAAAATTAAACTCGTTCCATATTTGCCGATTTGTTTATATTTGCTCTTCTATCCAACCAAGCATTTTTTTTTCTCGAATTTGAACCAAACTGTCAATAATTTTTCATGAAGCATTAAAAATAATGACTTCATTAAAACTTTGTGCATGTCCAGTTTTTTTCATGTTTTAAGCTTCTTTAAGCTGTAGCTTTTGGCAACTGGCTTATCAAACATTAATGTGAATTGTTAGACTAACGTGGTTTAAAGCATAACGCACAAAAGGAAAGTTAAAAGAATGATTGGATTGATTTGTTGCCGAATGTAGTGAATCCCGTCTAAAGGCGGGATTGGGCTTTAGCGAGTTGATAAAATAAAATAAAATTAAAAATGCCAAAATTCCAAACTTTATTTATAATAACGAATTGAAATCGTGTGCATAATTCTTTTCATATCATCGTACAACGTCTTATTACGTCCATTAACATGTTGAGTGGTCCAAAATAAGTCCCTGAGGAATCAAGTAGGACCTATTTTCGACATGGGTTAAATTGGTATTAAAACAAGATTTTTTGGGGTCTTCGAGCTTTCAAACTAGTTTTGAAGTGTTTTATCATAGCTGTGAACATGTTTGCAGTTGTTAAATCCATCACAGTTATGTAGAAAACCTCTTGAAAGTTGACTCTAATATTGACACGTCTTCCTGAAATGGGCTTGATTCGGTCCAACTGTGAAAAATCAAAGCTATTGAAATGGAATCTAAGATATGATAAGAAACATAAGAAGAAGTTTTAACTTTATTTGTTTAAAATGTTCATGATAAACATGATTTATGAGAGAAATATTGGAAATGCTACAAGGTGGTCGAAAATATGTACCCGGTCAAAAATAAGTCGGTTACCCTAGATAGTGCCGAAAAAAGTCATTATATTTGTGAAGTAAGCATTTGAGCATTGGTTTTAAACTGGTAGCATTGGTTTTTAAGTTCGAATCCAGTAGCGAAAAAGTTTAATTTTTGAACTCCCGTATTTTATATGAGATGCTATGTACTTTTCGAAAGCCTATTGCTTTTGCCAAGGTCTCATGAAGGCATATGGAGGATCAAACTGATAAAAAATTTGAAATATCTTTATTGTTTATTGAAAATAATTGTTATTGCTGCCATAGTGCGTGCTTCTTGATTCCACAGAGAGCCAATTTCGATTGCGAAGAGTTCGTTCTCGTGCATAGATGTTACATCGGGAAAACAGCCATGCGCAATCGATTTTGTTTCCTAAAATCTTTGCCACGAATAGAGATTGGCCGATGGAATGGCGATTCGATAGCGTCTGAAGGCCAAGCAGAGCACAACGATGAGCTTAAGGTGGCAAGTTAAAAGGATTCTCCCAGGGTAGCTCACGAAGAGCATAACGCACAAATCGTCGTTGAATTGCCTCAAAACGCGTAATCCAAGCAGCTTCGAAAGGCCACCATACCAGGTTCGCCGATTCCAGTATTGATCGAACCAGGCAGCAATACAGGGCTCGCCAGCAGATCGGATCGGTGAATTCTTTACTGAAACGTATGTATGATGAATCCCAGCATGCAGTTTGCCTTCTCAAGTACCACAGAGTAATGACGTTTAAAAGTCATACTTGGTGTCCAATAAGACACCAAGATCCTTTATCTCCTCCACACGATGCAACTGCTCACCCAGTATATTGTAACTATACAAGAACGGATGTTTCCTGCGCCCAAATGTGATAATACAGCACTTCGAAACGCTCAAAACCAATAAATTATAGGCGCACCAGCTCACTACTATGACCAGGAAGTGTTGTAACACGTAACAATCAGCTAGACTGTTTATAAATAAATATATTTTTAGGTCTTCCGCATACTAAAGAACACCACATCCAATGAGTAGCAAATTTAAGTCATTACAGAACAGTGTAAACAATAATGGACCCAGATTACTGCCTTGTGGTACGCCTAAATCAAAGGATTCAGCAGAACCAATTTTAACAGCCAATCGGCGATTCGTTAGGTAACTTTTTATCCATGCACACAGTCTTTCAAAAAATCCCAAGCGTTGCAATTTTTTAAGGAGGATTTCATGGTTCACTACATCGTAGCTGAAATAGGTCTGTGAAAATAGCATCGATTTGTTTGCCGCCACCCATTTTCGATATACAGAAGGATCTAAAAACTGTTAGGTTTGAAGTTACCGATCGGTTAGGGAAAAACCCATGCTGATTCTCAGAGATCCAGTTCCGGCAAGCTGAGAACATAACATCGTTGACGATCCTCTCCAAAACCTTTGAGCATGCAGCTAGCGATGTGACACCTCTGTAATTAAGAACATCTTGTTTGTCAGCTTTTTTGTGGACTGGACTCATATGCGATTTTTTCCAGATGGAAGGGAATTTCTGTTGTACTAGGGACTGATTAAAGATGTGGTTAAGAGGTTTTATCAGTGAATTGCGACATTTTTTCAATACGCACGCTGGTATTCCACCTTGTCCGAATGAAGTGGAATACTTCATATTAATGATAGCCTCTGAGACCATTTCCTCACTAACGTGGCAAATCTATTATTTAATTGGAGTATCGCAGGAAGACCGGATTCTTTCCGTTTGGAATTCACAAATTTCCAGAACTTTTTTGGATTGCGCCGAAGTTTACTCTGAGTACGATTTACATAAAGGCGATAGCAAAGTCGGTATCCTATATCGTATTGTAGCATCATTTATTTTGATTTTTGTAAATGGGCACCTGGAATTACAAAACTTCCGCAGCAATTTCGAGCGTGTCTGTTTCAAAAGCTTCAGGTGAACATTAGTCCAAGGAGGAACTAGGGACTAGGAACTAATGTGTGCGTTTTACCCGACCTCGAAGTGTTCGTCTTATGCGACTTAGCACCTTTTTCTTCGAGACGATCGTTGCTCAAGCCCGTCAATAAAAAAAATCAATGGTTTTCCTCCTGGTGGTCAACTAGAAGTCTGATAAACATTCCACCGTTGAAAACGGTTGAAATTTTCGAAAATTTCCGAGTTTTGGACTTTTTTCTGAGTAGAGATAATTACATTACATTACGGTTCCTTTTAAAAGTTTTTGTTTGTATTATTTACTATTATGAGACCTTCCTAGCTTTAAATCAACGAAGAGTCTCAAAACTGATCGGTTTTCAAAATTGGATTAGAAATTTTTCCCAGACATCCATTGTCATCCTTATATACATAAATTGTAGAATGAATTGGTGAGATATTTGCAATAATTGACGGTTGGTACAGATCAACAAAACGCAACCGTTTAAGCTTAACGAGTCCATCATTTAGACGTGGAAGTGAGTGACTTGTGTTAAACAACTAGGAGGTTCGAAAAAAGACTTCCAACTCTCCCCTTGCTCCTTTTTCCGGTGCTCTCGAGCGCCAGGTTCGAACAGCAAATAATCATAAACCGCCAGAGGAATGGCACACCCACCTCTCTATGAACTCTAGAGACCGTTTTGAACAGGAAAAAGTGGCAAACGACCACAGGGTAGGAGGACGAATGAACGGTTTGTTTAGCCTTAGTTCAGTTTCCTTGAGGTGAAATATGATCGACACAAGCGTTTAAACTTGCCGTGTCGTGACCGACAAGAAAGCCTCTGTAGTAGTCGGCAGACCATCACTGCACGAACCACAGTAGCAAAGGCAGGAATAATAAAAAAGAAAAACGGTCGGAATTCGCAAGAGGAAAACGGAAAAACGGCGGGAGCTGGCCGATGGGAAGCAAACATGGCTGGCAAGCACTTTTCACCACTTTGGCTAGACAACTGGTCGGGACAGCGGCGTTGCCTCGATATTCGATAGCAGCGTTGCGTGAAATTAGAACGCTCCGCGAATGAATGTAAACAACAAAGCCGCCTAAGCGAATGGATGTTTATTCGTATATACTAATGTGGATGGTGGTTGAGTCTCTTATTGTTTGGTAATAGAGAGGTCCCTTAGTACAATTAAAGACTAATGCCATTTTGCCTTAGCGATTCAATGGGAGTAATTCGATAGTATTAAGAAAAAGTCGAAGATTGAATTACTACTGAGCACTTTGAAACCATTTTTCGCTGCTGTGATTACTACACTGTAAATTTTTGCCTCGATTTCCAGCAAAAAAAAAAATTGCTGGAAATGTTCAGCAATCCTAATTTTTGCTGGAAACCAGCAATCTGTTTTCTGATTGCTGGATTTTTCAGCATTCGGTTGTGTTCTTGTCATTTTTGCTGAAAATCCAGCAATCGGATTTCAAATTGCTCGACTTTCCAGCAACTGATCTAGTTTGCTGGAAAATCAGCAATCGAGTTGTCAAATTGGAGTCTGTTTGTTTTCGTACGCTGAAAAAGGTGAGAATTTATTTCACGAACTTTGAATAGATAAATCCATTGTTCTTATTTTCCTCTATATTATAGTAACCATGGTCTGCAGACATCAAGTCAAGAGAGAGTTTTCATTAGATAGGTGGATATTTCATGAAGATACTAATCAAAACTTTATTTCAGGTGGTCAACACTTAGCCACAAAACCTCCACCCCAGAGCAGAGCCGATGCTGGTATATTAAAAGAATGTTTAGTTTTGGAAATAAATACCTACATAGGTAATTGAAAAAAAAAAAAATAATTCTCATTTATTGGTCATCATAGGCACAGCCAGTATTCAATACTTAATTTCGAATTGAAATATAAATTTGATACCAAAAAACAGCCGAATGTTTTGAAAGAAATAGCTGGTTTCCAGCAATCTGGATTGCTGATTTCCAGCAATCTGGATTACTGATTTCCAGCAATCTGGATTGCTGGAATCCAGCATTAATGTTTGCTGATTATTCCAGCACTTCAAATTGCTGGAAAGTCAGCGGGACAAAAACCAGCAAAATTTTGCTGGTTTCCAGCAAAAAAAAATTTGCTGTGTAGGAATCTAAAAATTCTATACGCTCCTTTTTTGGTACTCAAAATTAAGTTTGACCGTGGTTAAAAATATAGTTCAATTATATGACTTTAAGTTGAGTTCCATTTTTCCTCCTTGCGATGGTTAAAAAAGGATTTCGAACTGCGAACTCAAAACAAATCCCATTCGTGCCATTTTTGACGAACAGCATTTTGGGTAGCTACGAATAAAGGCATAAAAACAAGTTCAAATTGGAATTCGGTTGTCGAACTTAGTTTTGAGTATGCCTCAAACTAAAAATTGAGGGCTGCTGGCAAAAGTGCTGCTGCTAAAGAAAGCACTAAGCGATAAAGTTGGAGTTCGAACTCGAGTCAGAACTTAGTTTTGCGATTTCCCAGTCGTACTCAAAGTTGATGGCTGCTACTAAAATGCTGTTTTGAACCAAAACAACTTAATTTTGAGTTTGAAAAAAAGGAACGTGTACTGTACAATCCGATAAATGACATTTTCTCAGAAAAATTCTATCAACGAATGAACAAATCGAAAAACCCAATAGCGGTTTATTGGACAGCTTGCCAGAGGATTAATATTTTATCGTTTTGCCCTGACTGCCCATCCATTCTATGAGAACTGTCGATGAAACGGAAAAATAAAAACTTAACCTCGAGGGTTCCGCCAATGTTTACCTATTCCCGACCATCATTAGAGGGAGCCATATGAGCTTGGTGCCGGTAATGGTTTGATTGTTGTTTACAGGTTTCTTTCGTTAGCCGTTGAGAGAATTGGTGTCACGAGCGGCCGGTTTATTGGAAAATGTTGAACCCATAACGAATCGGTCCAACTGGTTTCGATTTCTCGAAAGCACACCAACGAAAAGCGAAACACTTCCGGACAACGAAAAATACAAATTTTGGTTAAGTATTTTCTCCCTTTCTCCCCTTTGTTAGCGCATGGATGAATACGCCCTTAGGGTTGTGAACCAACAATAAGCTGGATAGAAATTTGAACCTTCTGGTTGATGGAAGGGGAGGACGAACGATAAACAATCAGGGATCGAATTCTCAACCGGCCATGCCGGCAATTAATTCCCGAAAAAGGACAATCGAACACGCGCCGGATTTTGGTCGTTTTACAGCCAAACAAAACGAATGGTTCTGAGTTTGGACGTGGGATAATGTTTCGACAGCCTTGTGGTTAATGTTTTGGCCTTAATGCAACCCGTAGAGAATCACATCTGCAAAAATAGCAGAAAATTGAAGTCCTTATTTTTTGAATGGTTCTGTTTACGTTATCGGGAAAGTGCTGAAATTGTGAAAGTGTGTCAGCAATAAATAAAAGAAAATCATGGATGAGTTTTGAACCAAAACGAAGCTTTTCAGACCCCAGGGTTTTCTCAATTAAAAAATAACCCCAAATCGACTCAGTCTACTATGCCATGCTATGCTCTTTTCCATATGTTACCCAAAAATCACTAAAATTAGATCTATTTTCTTTACAACTCTAGCAAAAATGTAGACGCAGCGCTTTTGAAAATGCATTAAAAATAGAATATCCTGGGTACATTCTAATTGCAAATCTTCAATGGGAAAACCAAAATTAATTAAATCATTGCACCAGAAGGTATCTGATAAAATCTTCAGAATGTTATAGCTACTGCAACTGGTGGGGTCCCATCTGCTAGATCAATAGACACTATTATTAAAGTATACAACAGAATGTAACAACTTGTCTGTGGGTGGAGATTTATTTCCGGTCCAATGCCAGACGAAACCTTCCGGTGGAAAAGACGTGTTTTGGAATTCTTCCCCGTTGCTTGGTCGTTCGGCGAAAGGGAGCCTGTTTTCGAACAGACTTTATAACTTCGGTTGGCCCAACGTTTAACGACACTCCTCGGAATACGATGAGCAATTTTCGAACCCAACATTAAATTGTGTGATTTAGGTTATATCGGGATACATTGTGCTCTTAACGTTGTCTTTTGCTAGAACGTAATGCCGTAAAGCATTTTTGTCAGTTAGTGGAACAAACACGCCAATAGTAGTCTTTTTGAAAATTATGTAAAGAAATTTTCCACTCAACTTCCATCGAAGTTGAATTCAATGTTGATGGAAAAGATCCGCAGTTTCTCTGAAACAGTAAAGATATTGATTTTCTTTTATTCCACCTCTCACTGCCCAAGCGTGGCGATGAAAGCCTATACGGCTTTCGAAAGAAACGGTCTACTAGCATATATCTTTAGCTGTTGTGATCGCCTTTTAGAATCGGAACCAGAATGTCTGTTGCTGTCGACAGATATTGCCCAGCGTTACCAGATTTTAAAATGAAACTAACTAGAAAGAACTATCATATTTGTATGGACGGACATCAACTGGCAAGTTTACATTTTCTAAGGTCTATAAAAAAATTTCATAATTTTAAGCAGTTAACTTAATTTTCATTCAAATCCATCTAAACAGAAACATTACTTGAATGAGACCAAGACCATTTTTATGTTTAGTGTTACCATGGAACCATTTATTGGTCACCCTTCCTATTGGATATTGGGGTTTGACTTTACCAACTCGATGTGAGCATAAGTTTTTTTTAACCTAACAGAATAAGAGCTACAGGGAAAAAACTGGAGCTAGTTTGTACTTTCTACTTATGACATTTGGGATCCCGCCGCCACCGTTTTCGTATCGGGCGACGCGACAATAACACCGTAGCAGCAAAGGTCGTGCACCATTAAATCGGTTTTGTAGCCTCTTTTTTGCACTGTAAACGAGGATTTTCGGCCTCTCATGTTTACTGCCATGCAATGTTCAGGTCAACTAGCCGGGTGCCGCACTTAGTGGCCAAATATGTGCGGTTTTGAGTGTCACATGCTGCGTCTGTGAGGAAAAAAAAAAAACGAAACCCCCGGTAGGTAAATAAATAAACGAGAAGGTGTCGTTGGGTGGGTGCCATGAACCG
>NW_026598686.1:0-25000 GCF_029784155.1 Uranotaenia lowii
TCTGGGACGGCGGAAATGCCAAAGTAGGCCACGGTCGCAGATGGCGGCTGTTCCCACTGGATTCCACCTGGGCAGACTCTGTTTTCCGCAATAACGGGAACTTGTTCGCTCGGCGAATGATCACGGCTAGTCAGAAATTCCGTCGATTCTCATCGCGTTGTCCGTCATCGTTCTCATTTCTGTTTCGCTACGCAACTGAACTTCGCGCTGCGGCTTCTCACAAAACAAGATTGTTGGGTGCGGCGCTTCCGTCAGCAAATGCAACATTAACATTCATTCACATATTAAAACCATTGACAAACCACTGTCACCAAGCAATTTTCGCTTTTAAACAACATCACTTATTCCCCAGAAGCGCTTTTCACTGTTTCTTTGATAAAATACAGGCAAAAACTTCAAGAAAACCACTTTTTTCTAACCAACCTTTGCGTCACCGAATAAAACACCTTCACAGAATCGACCGTTCGTCCATACTTTTCACTGGCGAATGAATGAACTGAAGACCCGCAAGCTTCAAAGAGGGTCTTCTTCTTCTTCTTCTTCGTTTTGACGATATGGCCAGTTCAAAGAGGGTCGACCATCTGGGTGAGAAAATAGACAGTTTTCATGCTCACTCGCTGCTCACGTCGTCTTTCGAAGGTTTTGTGTTGCTCACACTGAACAAAACACTGCGGAGGAAAAAGGACTTGCATGAACTTGTGTTCTTTCCACTCACACGCACGTGCAGATGGAATCCTACACCCACACACGGTCACACCAGGTGAATTCTCATGCCAGCTTGCTTGTGTGCGAGATGTAAAATTCGTTGAGAATTTTTAAATTGTAGTGCGGTGTGTACACGTGCAATTTGTTAATCAAACATCTTGTTTAGTTTTTCAATCTTCATCAATTTTCAACTGGTTAAAATTTATTAAAACTTATTTAATAAGTTTCAAAAACATGACATTATCAAACATTTAAAAAGGAAGGATTATTATCAAATTGTGTATGGGAGAGTGGGGAATCATGGGCCACTTTTTTTCGTTGTTCCATAACTTCGTTATTATAAAAGATAAATTGAAAATAAAATATGGTATGGTTTTCTACATTTTCAAGGTATCATAAGGTATTTTTTTAAATTTTATAATAAGTTATTTTCCCCAAATTCTGACTGTTTAAAAAAAAGTAATATTTTTTGGATTTTGAAAAATGGTGGGGAATCGTGGGCCATCAAATCCAAATTGACCAAATAACATGCAAAGCTTATGAGTTGACCCTAAACTGTGATTTCCTAATTCATTTCGTTATTTAAAAGCAATTTCAGATGGTGAAATAAAAAAGAGAGCTGTGTATGATCGCTAGATTCCAAAACCCGTTTTGGCAAAATTGCTTATATAGGATGGACAAAATATTTTTTATAACTCTTCATTTGGCATAAGAAAACTTTGCAGATAGGTAAAACGTATTTTAAGTTCTAAATGTGTATAAAAACATAAAAATATAGGTGATTCAAGATGTGTGGCCCACGATTCCCCACAAGCTATGATTTGCAAATTGGTTGCGTTTGTGTGACTTATTGATGTTTCATCAAAAATTCCTTTTCCACGTGAAAGATCATGACAAAACTAAGATCATAAGCGTATGAGCATATTTTTGTTATGCACTTCAGGTTCCCCATCGATGAAATTGGCGGGTGTTTTTTTAATTATGTAAGTAAATTTTTCTAACTTTTTTTAGCTTGATAAATAAAAGAAGCATATTATGCGTATTTCTATCAACAACATATAGGAATATATACTCACGCAAAGCGACGACGATGACAGTTGGTTTGAGATTTTTATCTCAACACACATCTGAGATATTAAAAGTGGCCCACGTTTCCCCATGGCCCACGATACCCCACTCTCCCCTACTATTTTCTAGAGCCCTTTTTTCTTAAATTGATTTTTTTTGGCTGATGTATCGATTTTTTTGGTAGATGTGAAATCACCTTCCAGTGCTTTTGCATATAGTTTGTTTAATTTATGAACGCTAACATCGGTAAAAAAATCTATTCGATAGAAAAAATCTATTTTCGAACACGCCATAAGTTCACAGTAATTTTCCCCATTGATAAACGTAATTTTCCGTGTCGAAGCAACATCGTCCGCGCCAGCTGTATGAGTATTGGTGAACAAACAAGTTCGATCTCAATTTGTTGACCACCCACCCACTCCCCCTTATTCGATCAAACGTTCATAAATTTATTCATTTTCGCTTCATCACTCGCATTCTCACTCTGCTGATTTTCTCGCCACAGAAATTCACTCACACGCTTGCTTGAAATAAAAGGTAAAGATAGAATTTGTTTGAAATTATTTTGGTTCTGTTCAATGGAAGAAAAACCAAATTCGGAGTCAATTGTAAAGTGTTGCGAGTTTTTTTTAATTGTTAGAAAAGTTTTTTTTCGAAAAATCTTTATCTCCATCTTTTTTTAGAATAACAATTAATTAAATTACTAAAAAACTCACGGCAATAAAGTGGCTAAGGAAAAGGCAAATAATTATATCGAAAATGCTTAACATTCTGTAATGTAAAAGTTCCGCATCGTCTTGAAAATATTAAAGAAACAACACCGGGAGTTTTTTTTCTCCAACAACAATAATTGTGATTTCAAGTAGTTAATTAAAAAATGTAAAACATATGATATTATTTAACAATAAATTTGGATTTATACTGTGCTGTGGGTATGAAAAGATGCCATAATTGAAGTTTTGCAACGTTTAAAGCTTTTCAAATCAGCTGCTTAAAATTTTTATTAAATACGCCACTTGGAATTCGTGTTACGGTGCGGTGCGTATCGGAGAGTCGTCAAATTTGTTATATTCAAAGCTTTTTGCAGCACAACTGATTTTGTGTCTTTATTTTCTTTATACAAGAGATAAATAATTTAAATAATGTTTCCTTTTTTACAAATCTCGCGTGAGCTTTCATTATGTCGAATGAAACAAAATTTGAAAAACTGAGATATTCACTAAAAAAGCTTCATTATAACATTATCTACCTATGTGATTGATAAAACAATCAATTTAAACCCTTTTAATATATGAAATTTAAGGCTTCCAAAATGACGAATGAAACAAAACCTTGATTGCCAATTTCAATGTTGCTTACGTCCCTTCTTCCAAACGGCGAATGTGCAGAGGAAGAAAAACCTAGCACATTCGCTACGGATTCCATGAGCAAAAAAGTGTATACAGATAGAGGTTATCAGAATATCAACCTGGCAATGAATATTATTTCAGATTCTTGTTTTCAAGCGTTCTTAAATCGATACTCAAGCAGGCTTTCGAACGCTGTAAAATAATGTAGCAAGGAAAAGAAACCGAACAGCAGCAGTAGCAGCAAACCTAACAACTAACAGCAGCAGGCTAATCGGCAGCAGCATCACCCAATCACCCGATTCACACTTTTATTACGCATTCACTAATAAATTTACCGCTACACACGACAACTCACTAAGTTAACATTCACTATGCCAAGAAAATTTAAAATTTACCGGTAATTGCCTCGGAAACATTTGGGCGTAAGTGCAAGTTGAACGAATCAAAGGACGAATGAGACAAATTTCCCCTCCAGCTGATCGGCATCAGAAAGCTGATCAGCAGCAGCGAGCTGGTTTGACCGATGGCGCACCCGATTCACACATTTCATTATGCATTTACTCACCAATTTACCGCTACACTAGATATTTCACTTATGAAACAGCCACTACGCCGAGAAAATTGAAAATTTCCCATAGTATTTGCATCAGAAACATTTGGGCGTAAGTGCAAGTTGAACGAATCAAAGGACGAAAGAAAAGAGACGAATGAAACAAATTTCCCCTCCAAATGACGAATGTGTTCAGACGTATGAACGATTTATGTTTGAATATGTCGTATGTTCCTATATGATTAAAAAATAGCTCTAAAAATTGCAAAAATATAAATTCATAATGTGAAACATCTGACACAATTAGTTTCCATGGATATTGCGTATTTTTTTAAGGGTTATCGGCTAAGGAATAAAAATAGGATTTGAAAAACACTCTTCAAATTTCAGAAGCGTTTTTCTCGGTTCGGTGTTTCTGTTTCATTCGACGTAATGAAAGCTCACGCGAGAAATATGGATTTTGGAGAAGACAATTAAGTATTTTTTGTGAAGAATAAGCTGTAACAGGCATTAAAATAAGTGTCTCTTAACCAAAAACTTTCAGCAATTTACTAGATAGCAGAATAAACACCACATTATTATGTATTTGTCGGGTCTCACAATTTTTTTAGTCCGCATGAAGTCGCTCAATGGAAAAACAATTAAGAAACTGGCTCCACTGTTTAATTTTACGCATTTTATTCAAGCTCATATTTCATTGACTTAAATTTGGGTATTCTACGTTTACCGTGCTTCAATGTTTGTCAAAAAAATCGCACCACCGGCATCTCGCAACGAAATCGGAAAAGGCGGCGCACGTTTTTTCGGCAGAGATAAATCGGTTCGTCTGCCGTTCTCGTCCGTACGCAAGTTTACTGACAAATTGTTATCAGCCGTGTTTTCTGTTGGCCGTTTGAGTGTCGACAATCGGATCCTCAGCCATTCAAACGTTTTTCAGCTTTCGAAGCGTTCGGGTTTTCAGTTTCGTTGCTCCAGTTCAATTCAGCTCAGCCAAGATGTCCAAACCAGCCTTTAAAGTCGGTAAGTTATTGGGGACTATTTTTAGAAACTAAGAAATGCGTTTTGTGCTTTATTTGAACAAAATAGTAATCCGGTCCCCCGTTTTAGCCGATATGAGTTTGGCCGACTTCGGTCGGAAGGAGATCATGCTGGCCGAAAACGAGATGCCCGGGTTGATGGCCTGCCGGAAGAAGTATGGCCCCGCGAAGGTTCTCAAGGGTGCCCGCATTGCCGGCTGTCTGCACATGACCATCCAAACGGCGGTGCTGATCGAAACTCTGGTCGAACTGGGAGCTGAGGTAATTGCACAATATGGTTAACATTTGTAGGGTTCTAGATTAGTTGAAAGTTTAAACTCGAATTAAACTGCAAAACATGTTATTCAAAATCCGGATCACGTCATGTTTGCGACACGTGTCTCCTTAGCCAGAACAATTGTGAGCGATACTTTTGGACAACAACAATACGCGATACAGATAAGCTTCGGAGCGATAACCTTGACCTGAGCATTTGTTAGCATCTTTTAGAACTTCCTTTCAAATCTTCCCATGGGGGTTCGTTCAGTGTCAATGGCTTGGCGTTATTGCGTCATAAGGTGGGACCATTTTAATAGTATTCACATTTAGCGTTGCTTTCAATATTTTTTTCAAATTAAAAATGTTGAAAGATCAGTGATTGAAGGGCTTAGTAACAAAGAGACATTTTTTCAATTCATGCATTTCAAAGACAAAAAATAGATTCTAACGACAAGAGTTTGTTATGTTCTTGTTTTTCAAACTAATCGTCTCCGAACCCTTTTTTTTTTTGTTTCGATTATAGTAAGCTTGCCAGATTACCCGGACTTGCCCGGATATTTGACGCAAAATTTGTGAGATGTCCGGTTGCCCGGACTTATTATAATATTATTATAATTTTGATTTGTGCGTCAAAAACGAGTTTAATAAAAATAATTATGACTGACTTTTTGGATGCCGGAAATACGATTGGAAATCTTCTGATTTGTTTTTATGATAAAATGAAGCTTCAAACGATTTTCTTCTCAATTTTGGTTGAATGATTTCTGAGATTTGATCAAATTCGCCCGGATATTGCCTGATTTTTGGGTTGAAAATTTTGACATCAAATAACCGGATATTGCCAAGTTTTAAAACAAAAACCCGGATTTTTCCGGCCCGGACGCGTGTGCGAAAAATTCTGGCAACCTTTGATTACCTGTAGTAGGTATATCACTCTTGCAGTTGGCGGACAGATATTGAAAAACTTACCTGCTACAACTGTGTTTGATGTTAACTCTTGGGCTCAAAAAACAACTGACCTGCCAACTAAGCTATATCACGGACCTCATCAAAATTGTAAACCAATGGAATATTGCTAGTTCTAGAAGTTTTGTTTGGTTTATCAGACATAATTACCTGCTGTAGTAAATTTTAATTTTTGAATCAACAAAAGTCCCTCTTTGAGATTGCTTGATGTTGCGCAGATTTCTCAATTCCCTGCTTTGATGCTCAGAACACAAACAAATAGCAAATTTTTATGTTCTTATCAGTTCATTGCATCGGTGGCGATGATAGCTCATATAAGTGATCGAGTTGTGTTTTTTTTCGAAATTTGTTTGCTTCTTAAATATTGAAATTGAAATTGAAATAGTTGTTTAATGTAGCAAGTTGCAAAAAGTGATTTTTTTTTCAGCACGAGTCGTAAATAATAGGGATATGGATAATAACGTCGTTATGTCGTAAGACGGAATACTATGTAAATAAAAATAATAATGGATAATAACGTCAAAAACTTGTAGAAAGCGAGTTTTGAAACGAGTTGCATATACAATTTTATGCAATTTCGTAATTCCCTTGAAAATTTATTATTTAACCTACAAGAAGCGCATGTCAATAATTAATGAAATGTGGACAACCATGTCAACGACTGAAAACTAAAGATCAATAGCACTATCGATAATCTTTTTAAGTGTTGAAATGTTTACTTTTCATAACTGAATTGCATAAAATATGTTTTTTTTAAATAATTTTGTTTACAGTACAATTATTTACAGTATATTTTCGTAATTCAGTAAATGAATGAACGGAATAGTTATAGCTAAGCTTGTAACACGTTCTTTCTATTCCGACATTTATAAATTTAATTCATAATTTTAAATCTTTATGGGCATGATTTGTTTGATTTACGATTTTTCTTTGTACTAGTTTTTTTTTTATGGCATTCGTGTCGAGGTTTGTACTAGTGGTTTACCTATAACTTACATCAAATTTTCTTCTTTGGATGCTTAATTTTTTTTAAATAAAACAAACACCGGCTGATTGTCTTGTTTATTCATCTTAATTTTTATTTCTCCCCTCACCAGGTCCAGTGGAGCAGCTGTAACATTTTCAGCACCCAGGACCATGCGGCCGCAGCCATCGCCAAGGCGGGCGTTCCGGTGTACGCGTGGAAGGGCGAAACCGACGAGGAGTACCTGTGGTGCATCCGGCAAACTCTGGTATTTGCGGACGGGCAGCCGCTGAACATGATCCTGGACGATGGCGGAGATTTGACCAATCTGGTGCACACCGAGTACCCGCAGTACCTGAAAGGCATCAAGGGTATTAGCGAGGAGACGACCACCGGGGTTCACAATCTGTACCGGATGCTGAAGGAGGGCAAACTGGGTGTCCCGGCGATCAACGTGAACGATTCGGTCACCAAGAGCAAGTTCGATAATCTGTACGGATGCCGCGAGTCGTTGATCGATGGCATCAAGCGTGCGACCGACGTGATGATTGCTGGCAAGGTTTGCGTCGTTGCCGGATACGGTGATGTAGGTAAGGGATGTGCCCAAGCCTTGAAGGGCTTCGGTGGGCGAGTGCTCATTACCGAAATCGATCCGATCAATGCTCTGCAAGCCGCGATGGAAGGTTTTGAAGTTACAACGATGGAGGAAGCTAGCAAGGAGGCGCAGATATTTGTGACCACAACTGGATGTACCGATATCATCATGGGAGAGCACTTTTTGAACATGAAAGATGATTCGGTGGTCTGTAACATTGGACATTTTGATTGCGAAATCAACGTAGCTTGGTTGGAGAAAAACGCTAAGGAGAAGGTGAACATCAAACCTCAGGTCGATCGGTATCTTTTGCCAAGTGGCAATCATGTCATCGTGCTGGCTGAAGGCCGTTTGGTCAATCTTGGCTGTGCCACCGGTCATTCCAGCTTTGTGATGTCCAATTCCTTCACCAATCAAACGCTGGCCCAGATTGAACTGTGGACCAAACCAGAAGAGTACAAGGTTGGAGTTTATGTACTCCCCAAGAAACTGGACGAGGAAGTCGCCGCTTTACACTTGGACAAACTGGGTGTCAAACTGACAAAATTGAGTTCGAAACAATCGGAATACCTGAACCTACCCGTGGATGGTCCTTACAAGCCAGATCACTACCGTTACTAATAAATTTGGCCAAGCCAATCAAAGTTCTGCGTAAGAAATAAAGCATTTAATTTTTTATTGAAAATCTTATGTTTATTTTTTCTATCTGAAATATGATGACAGCCTTAGTTCGGTTACTTACGGGTCCTTGTTTGCAGAATCATCTTCGGGTATTTCATGAGATCGACTCTTCCTGCAGCCTAAATAGTACATTTCAATGATCCAGAATATTGCTGTTGTATAGGTGGCGATATTGAGGCAGTGAAGCGTTATTGTGTAGTTTGTCCGATCCCGAATAAAACCTGCAGTGAACAAAAATGAGTTTGACACGGAACGCAACCAAAACGTAAAATACAATAAAATTTAATATTTAATATCTATATGATATATTGGGGTTGATTCGACACGGCACGTTATGTTCAATTACAAATGTTAGCGTACAGGTTCAATGTGGACAAAAAACTGGGAATAAACATCGTCCAAGAAATTTGGTGAAGGTGAAAATTTCTGCCAAATATAAGAACTGCTAACATAAGAACAGAAATTTTCAGATTGTATTGAAAGAAATCGTTACCTGTTTCAACATTTTTGCTTAAAACTGAAACACTTTGCATTGATAGGATTTACAAGAACCAAGTTCCCAAGCAACGAAGGAACATATTAGCCGAATACATTTTGCAGATTGGCCCAAAAACTGGACTGTACGAAATTGCTGCTTATTGAGGATTGAAGGGGAAAATCGGAATTTCAAAATGTTTAAAACGTTGAGATCTAGAGTTATTTCGAGTAAACAAATAGGACATTCTTTGGCTTTTTTATTTGTCTAATTACGGATTTATATAGACTGTCAGATAATGATAAAGTTACAAAAATAACAAAATGGCAAAAACTATAAAATGTTATAAAAATTACAAAAACTAAAAGAATTTCAAAAACTGTAAAAATGACAAAAATTATGAAATGTTTAAAATTTTCCAAAAATAAATCATTGAGAAAATTACTAGAATAACAAAAATTACGAAAATTGCAAAAATTAGAAAAATGTCAATTATGAAAAATTCAAAAACTATATACTTACCTAAATCATAAAAGTTACACAATGTAGGCACAGAAATTACAAAATAAACGCAGAGGATAAAATTATTAAAAATATTAAATTTAAAAAAAAACTTAAGTATTAAGCTAAGCAAACAATTGTAAAAACACAAAAGAGTTTGGCTCCATAAAATCTGAAAAAAAGAGTCATTTTAAAAAAGATTTACAATAAAAAACCTTCAATAACAAAAACGGCAAGAAAAGATAGACAAAAATGACAAAGAATATACAAGAAATTATAAAAATTATAAAATTTACAAAAATAACAAAAATTCAAAAAAAAAATTAAACTACAAAGATATAAAAAAGACACAAATAACAAAAAAAAATTAGAAAAATGATAAAAGTTAAAAAATTTACAACAATCTGAAAATCTCATGTTAATTTTTTGAGACGAATGACGAAAATTACAAAAAATACAAAATTTACATAAATAGCTAAAACGGAAAAATACGAAATTTGGAATATAGAAAAGTTCAAAATAACAAAAATACAAAATATTCAAAAATTACTATTTTTAAAAAACAAAAAATATAACTAATTAGAAAGTTACAAAAAATGATCTAGACCTAAGCAAATAAAACGAGTTTGGCTCCTTAAAGCTTAAAGGTATGAGCAGTTTCAAATAAAGAAATTACAGAAAAATGCTACAAAAAACTACAAAAAATCCAAAAAAATAGAAAAATTACAGAAACTACAAAAGTTACAGAAGTTACATTACAATACCTAATTACAAAAAAAAAAAAAAAATTACAAAAAAGACAAAATTTCATCAATGACCAAAATAAAAATTACAAATATTGAAATAAAAAATGAAAAAACATAAAAATTAAAAATATTTAAAAAAAAGTCTCATAAATGAAAAAATAAATAAAAAGAATAGGTACACAAATAAAAAAAATAAAATTAATGACAAAAATACGGAAAATTGAAGTGAAAAAAAAGAAAACAAAATTCATGAATGACAAATTGGCAAAAATGACAATAAAAACATTAATGATATATATGAAAAATAAAAGTAGCAAAAACAAAACATGAACAAAACAGAATTTTCAAATGATCGAGTGACTGTAATTTGGAAAGTGGCAGTCGTATTAAATAATATGTGACAAAAAAGTTTCAATGATAACTCTGCTAAAAGATCTGGAGCTCGGTAGTTATTACCGAAAGTCCGAAATATTCACAGAATAATAACTAGACAATGGTTACCAATTCAGCGGTTTTATCAGCGAACGTTCGTTAATATTTCATAAATAGTTTGGGAACACGACTGACTGAATATTTTTACCGAACAAACGATAAATTTTACCGAACAAACATGAAAGTTCGGTAAATTCTTGTACATAGAAAGCATCTATTTATTTGAAAGTTAGAAAAAAGTCGATGTTTGACCATTTTTTTTCTGCATAATGCTCTTTCAAGTAATTTCATTTGACACACATCTTTTTAAATGTTTCACGATTTCGATGATAAAGCTTTTTCCAACCATCCATTGCCACCCTAATGCCCATTCATTGCATTGAATTGCATTTATGTTTTATGTTTTTCCCGCTCTCTTTCTCTTTAGGGGAAGCTTTGTGCTTCAACTCTCTCAACTCAAGCAAAGCAGATGAGGAAAACGAGGAAAATTATGTTGCTTTGTGTTGATTTTCTCTCTTCCGGCAGAGAAGAGCGATCGAAGACCGTCTTTTGTTTGGGAAGTTCAGCTGCTAAAGGGGAGTTGGGAGTTTGGTTCATGACTTGCAATCATGTTGTTTTTACTTTTCTTAAATGTTAATTTAGAATGGATCGAATTTACAAAAAATGAAAACTTTTTTAAATGTGTTTGTGCATAACGAATAGAATAAAATCTACGTCCGTTCAAGAATGTTGATTTTGAAACTTGTAAATTATTTCGAAATCACTGCTAGATGAATTAGCAAAAATTATTTTTTTTTTCAGTACTTTGTTCCGCAGACATGCAAGTGCGCTCTTCTTTAAGTCGATGGTGGGTGGGTGTGGTTGAGCTGGGTTCAATTTTGTGAGAGTACTGTCGGTACGCTAAAGGAGTCGGTCTCAATCAGCTGATTCGTTCGGCAGCAAAAGCGTCGTTGTTTGTTCCCCTCATCAGTCGTTGGTCGTTGTCGTTGTCCAAAACTTGAGAACAAATATATCGAAAACGAGGACGTCGTCGCGTGCCTACAGACAGTTGAGGGCAGTGGAAAATTTCCGGAGTTTCGCTGTTGTTGTAGTTTGGTGAATGGATGCTCTTTTTTGTGAAGCATTTTGTTTGACTTGACTCTACTTGTGCGGATTGCAAATTCCACATTTCCAGTGCCAAATTGAAGAGTGTAAAGTGAGAGTTTATAAGCCATTAGCTGAGCTGTGATAATTATGTTTCTATTCGACGAAGGTGATGTAAAGCGTATACCTAGCCCTGCAATATCGTTGATAAATAATTAGGTAACCCAATGATGAGCAATGCTTTTTGTTGCCATCGAGGAGGGTGGTCATGAATCAGTGGCGAATTATTTTCGTAAACTAGGGAAGAAGAGTATCTACGTACGAGTGGAGTAAGAGGTTTAATTTTTTTTATCGAACCGAAAATGTTGCCGGATTGTGTTGAGCATTTCTTTCTGTCTTCTTCGTGTCTGAGCGTACTGCTGAGGTAAATGTACATTGATCCAACTTTGCTGGCTTCCAAACATCAAATGTACATAACGGGATAAGTGGTGTTGTTTATCCGAAAACAGCTTGTTTTTAGGAAACTTTGGGTAAGTATCTTAAAAAAATTAATGACTCATAGAATCATCAATGAAATTATTTCACAATTGATTAATTTATTTCACAATATTTACTATTTAGTATCCCGAAATTACCCTTTACTTCTTCTAAAGGGCGAACATGAGATTATTGCGACACCGAATATATCATACCAATTTTCTTATTATGTTTAGAATCAAACCTAAATTTTAGGGTAGTTTTATACACACACAGTAAATTTTTGCCTCGATTTCCAGCAAAAAAATTGCTGGAAATGTTCAGCAATCCAATTTTTTGCTGGAAACCAGCAGGATTTTTCAGCATTCGGTTGTGTTCTTGTCATTTTAGCTGAAAATCCAGCAATCGGATTTCAAATTGCTGGACTTTCCAGCAACTGATCTAGTTTGCTGGAAAATCAGCAATCGAGTTGTCAAATTGGAGTCTGTTTGTTTTCGTACGCTGAAAAAGGTGAGAATTTATTTCACGAACTTTGAATAGATTAATCAATTATTCTTATTTTCCTCTATATCATAGCAACCTTGGTCTGCAGACATCAAGTCAAGGGTGAGTTTTCATTGGATAGGTAGATATTTCATGAAAGATACTAATCAAAACTTTATTTCAGGTGGTCAACACTTTGGTACAAAACTTCCACCCCAGAGCAGAGCCGGTGCTGGTATATTAAAAAAATGTATAGTTTTGTCAAATAAATACCTACATAATTGAAAAAAATGGAATAATTCTCATTTATTGGTCATCATAGGCACAGCCAGTATTCAATACTTAACCCTTCGTTTCATAAAGTAACAAATTTGCAACAATTAATTAAAACTGTTCCAAATTTCGCATTTAGCATAAAAGTCTGATTTTTTTCGATGGAAATAGCATTTCTAACTTCAAGATCACGTCCAATTAGAAAAAAATGACTTTCAGTGTATATAGGTACAAAAAAGACCAACTTGAATCTGAAAAATATGGAATGTGGAAAAAGCCTTATTTTTCAAATTTTTGGCCTAGTCTAATTCACATTGAGAAATTTTTTTCGACTCAAAAAAAATATTTTCGTATTCTCACTAAAGTAATTCACATAATATACACAAATTGAGGATTTTTTTTTGTTTTTTCTCTGATATAATGGATTTTCAATAATTGTTGCAAATTTGCAACATCATGCAACGGTAGCACCCTAGCTAATTATATGGGTTCCATAGTGTGTTTCCGAAAGTGTGTTTGTTTCGATTAACCGATGTTCGTTTATTTTTTACCGAAAAAATTACCGATCAGTTTACCGATTTACACATGTTAGGATTTCGGTAAAAAAATTACCGAACTCGGTAATTTTCGTTTACTGTGTGAATAGCCCTAATGTTACAATAACATTAAGTTAGGCGTTTTCGGAGCATGTTCAACCAATGCAATGTAAACAACTTTGGTATGAACAAAATAAGTTGCTTCCAAATGATTATAAATCCTAATTTTTTGTCAGAATCTTAGGTAAATTGCCTTTTATACAACACTTTTTTCGACTCAATTGACCCAAGTATATACAACGATTGAAGTTCTCTTGAGTTTTAAAATTATCAAAACAAATTTTAAATATATTTGTTATTGCACAAAGGTTTTTACGCGATATTAAATCCAACGTTTACATACGGGAAGATAGAAAATTGTTAGACAAAATGGTGACAAAATTTTTCCTAGAACATTTTTGTTTGAAAAATGCATACATACAGAACAGTGAAAAAAAAATCTCATTATTAGAGTTTAAATTCTTTTATATTAATAGTTATTCATTTCGCGTCATTACTTTCGAAAATAAGTACTGTAATCCGTGGTAATATTTATCAGTTTTTTCAATATTTTTAGATTAGTTTTTCTGTTAAGGAGAATGTGGCATGTTTCAAATTTTTAAAACCAGTACTGGACTCCTATGAACGTAAAACATGGTTGCAGAAACTTATTAGACTGTTTAAATTTGATTTAAAAATCGATTTCGTCTCTGTTTTGAATCTGATGCTTTGGGGTAACATTGGTCAGTCTCTATTTTCGACGGTTTTTACGAATTTCTTGATCATAAAGGATACAAAACACCTTCATAATATTTACAAATGCTAGTTTTTAAATTTTTCCTTGCTTTTTAAAGTTTTTTTTTTCAAAATCGAAAAAAGAGCTATTATGGTGCATACATTTAGGGGCAAAAGTTAAATTAATTGCTAAAAAGTTTGAGCTACAAAAAAACAAATTAAATTTTACCTTTACACATTCCTCTAGACCCTTCCACTATTTCAATTTTCTTTTTTTCTTCAAAATTTATCATTTGATAGGGTTCCTACCCATTTGTCCAATACGGGCTTACTCTTGGAAAATGACCTTATTTTTTAAATATAAAAAAATTATCACTAAATAACTTTAAAAATAGAACTATAAATACACATATACAAAGAAAAAAGTTGTTCTTTCTTTTTCATCAACCCGTTTGCTTAAAAATGCTTTTTGGTTTTATCAGGATAGCTGTTTGTTTTGGAGCCTTAGAAAACATAGATACATATTTTAGAATTTTAAAATTGATATTAACTAATAGAAAAAAAATTTCAAATGCAAACCAAATTTTGCCTATTTGATACTCAATAAATAGGCTTTCAAACGTAGAAAACAGTTTTCAAAAATTCAAACTTAAGACTGAGTAATTGATGAAAATGAGCAAAATTTTATTGTTGGTCAAAATTACCCCGGTGATCAAAGTTACCCCGTTTTACAGTTCTAAAAATGATAAGTTTTTTTTTATTTTTCAAAAAAAAATTAATGAAAAAATTTGAAGGCTTTATTTGAAATAGAAACTTGTTCCTGACTAAAAAATTCCGAATGATGATACTCTGATATTTCATTTCTGGATCAGCATTATGGAACTCTTTAAAGTTTCAATTCAGCAAAAGAATTAAGTGTAAAAATTTCAAATCCAAATTTTAGAAATGGTTTGTTGTTTTAAATATGTTTTTCATGTTCCGGAATGATGAGTTTCGAACATGTAAAATGAATCATATTTAAGTTTTAAATGCAAAACCAAGATTCGGATCAGGATTTTGTCCCAATGGTGAACCAAACAGAAGCTCAAGAATTATAAACAGGATTTAGAATCCACAATCCGGTCACAGGCAACAAATTAAGATTTATGAAAAAAATTGGTACCAGAGCATCGGAAATTATTCAAACTTTAGCTCACCAGATATTATTCCGCACTTATCCGGGCAGGGAAAATCTGGGCTATTTTATCTAAAAACCTAGCAAAAGCCGAGCATTTGATTTCGAAGTTAACAACCCACAATCTGGGCAATTTTCAAGCAAGTTTGGGAACTCTTCAATTAAAATCAAGAATTCGAAAATTTGTTTTCATCACATCAGCCAGTTTTTTTGGATAAACTTTGTTCAAAAAAATAGTTTTGGACGCTAAATACAAAATTGTTATCACGCAATTTAAATTTGCAAATAAGAAAAAACGTTCGGGCAATATCTGGGCCATCAGCCAACCTTAGTGAGTCTAATCTTTTTGAAAATTCGGAATTGGAGACTAAGGACTAAGGACTGTACCCAAATTTCATGCACCAAGTTATTATGTGAATAACTTTTGACTGTGTTTTTTGAGTACAGTCTTTAAGTTTCAAGTGAGAAATTTAAAAAAAAATCTTTAGTAGAATTGTGGACCTGGTATAAGATTTCCAGGTTTTGGTCTTAGTTCTGAGTCGAGATTGTTACTTTTGATTTACTTTAATCGTTCATCGAATTTTTATTATGAACTAGCTGATCCCATACGAACTCCGTTTTGTTTTGAACTTGCATTATGTCATGAATAGTTTGTATGAAAGTCAATTGCCTAACATTTTCCAGATGCACTTCCGAATTCATTGTTAAGTAATAGTTGCAAAAATATTGCACGATTACTTTTTTGTCGTCTGCTACTAAATTTGAAACCAGGAATCAGTTGACCGTGCCAAAAACCCCCGTGTATAAATGTTGCATAACAACGCAATTATTGCCAATCCGATGTCAAATAACGACGATATTGCAAAAATATTGAAAGGTTAATATGGATGACCCCCTTTGCCGGCGCCTTACACTAAATTTAATACCTGCTAACCCATTGCTCGTCCTTCAAAACTCTCGTGTACCAATTTTCTTCTGAATCCGATGTATAATAACGACAATATCGCATTAACAGTGAATAGTTAATATGGACGACCCCTTTGGCAGACCCCTGTTTTTAATTTGGATAAGTGAAACCAATTGTTTGTCCCTAATAACTCCTATGTGCAAATTTTCATTCCAATCCGACGCATAAAAACGTCAATATCACTAAGATATTGAAAAGTTTATATGGAAGACCCCTTTTGCCGGTCCCTTACACTGAATTTGATACCTCAAATCGATTGCATGTCACTTGAAACTATCTTGTACCAATTTTCAGCTGAATACGATGTATAATAACGCCAATATTGCAAAAACAGCGAACAGTTAATATGGACGACCCCTTTGGCTGACCCCTTACGCAAAATTTGACACCTGAAATCAATTGCCCGTCTTTCAAAACATTCCTGTGCAAATTTTCAACACAATCCGACAAAAAGTAACGTCAATATCGCAAAAACAATATTTGTCTTGTATGGACGACCCCCTTCAGAAGGGGTCATCCGAAAATCTGAAAACATTTTTCATCATTCCTGGTCCTAATGAGCATCAATGCCAAATTTCAGACCTCTAGCTCTTAAGACGGCTGAGTCTATAGGGGACAAACAAACAAACAAACAAACATACAGAAATTGCTTTCTATATATATAGATTTATTTTTTTTTAAATTTCGACCTTCAAAATAACTTATAATAAGTTATAACCCATTTAGCCACTTGTCCTCTTGGAGCACAAAAACAACATATTTGACTACAGATCGTCAGCCTCCTCAAGTACGACACATTAAATTTTCCAATTTTTTCTTCTTGTTTATCTCCGGAAAATACAGGCGAGACTTGACAACGAAAAGTTTCTGGTACGAAAGTGACAAGTGACCGCCAAAAAGTGCGTTTTGCAGTCCATTACGAAATTTGTCATGGAAATTAAGTCAGGTCTATTTATAAGTCAGCTAGACGAACTAGTCAGAAAAAATTTGCTCTTTATCAATTACCCTATTCATATTTTCGGATTGAGCTTGAAAAAACCACATTCCTCTTACTTCATGGAAAAAATAATTTTAACTTATTCAAATTTTAGCAAACTATTAGGTTTTCAATGCCTTCATAAACGATTTACTGTGTAAATATTGGTAGAATAATTGATTTCCAGCTGTTTTTGGGTCTCCCATTGTGACTTTTCTGGATTTTTCTCAATCCTGCCCACAAAAAATTGTTAATGAATTTCAGTATTGGACGCTATCTCAAAAACCACTTGACAGATTGTCACCAAATTTTGTACACATACACATTACATTGCTAGGTAGCTTCATTGAAAATTTCATCAATTTCCATGCATGCATTCTAAAGTTATTCACAAATCAAAGTATTGCATTTTTTTTTCGAATACACTCCTTAGGCAAAATTTGACAGAATATTTCGAGACATTTATTCATCGACATTGATTAATACTCACCAACTACGGGACCTACTATCAGATAGAAGAGTCCGGAGAACATCAACTGAATACCGGTAGCTCCAGGAAGTCTATCGAGTGGCACATGTGAGGGAATAGCCAAAGCCATAAAGACCGTTCGCAGTCCCTTGTTAAAGCCTATCCAGCATGCAACGGCTATGACTACCGGAAACGTGTGCCAATGAGCTAAAACTGTTGAAGATCCATTTTAATATAAGTGTTCAAATTATACTACAAACTTACCAATGCGCCCCATGGCCATGTTCATCACCCCGAACAAGAAAAAGGTCCTATTCTCCCATCCGATCTTGCCGGCAACAAACGGAATGAAGAATCGACAGAAAATGTCCATCGCTCCCAGCAGCGACATTACCAGGGCCACCTGTTCCTTTCGAAGGCCGAAGTCCCCTAGTATGAAGGGAGTCAGAACTGAAAAATTGACCTCGGCAAAGTTTGCCAGTGTGATACCAACCATAATGTTCACGTAGACCCAGTCCTTCAGAAGGTCCAGATCGAAGAACACGACAATCCGCTGCAGTAAAGTGAACTGGTCTGGGTGGTGTTCATCTGGAGGTGTTTGCTTTTCTTTAAGTAACGTTCTACGTTCCTCCTCACAAGTGCATCGACTTTCTGTTTCATGGTCCACTATCTGTTCTAGTTTACGGGACGCCAATTTGAGTACTTCTTTCTCCCGGTTAAAGGTATTCGGACGTTTCTGGTAACCTCCTGCCAACCGGTTGCTGTCCTTTTCTGCCTGATATCTTTTATCACTTATTGGTTTTGGTCCACGATCACCTGACAGCGATACTAAATTATTGGATGAAGGCCGGGTCGATGGTCCTACGCTCTTCTGAAGATTCATTCGAGATCCGTAATGGGATCGACCAGTGTTACCCGAGTACCAACCATCGTTGGCCCTGGATAGCATCGGGGTACCGGGATCGATAATCTCGTAACCGGGGGCACAGACATCGTCTGCATTGTACAGGTACTGACTGGAAAGAATACTGTGATCTTTCCTCAAGGGAGCAAATTGGCATAAACTACACTGTTTTATTTCGGGAAGCTCTTCTTTAGCTTCTTCTTGGGCAATAGCTCTAGGTACGGGTTTCGAATGCCACTCAACCGGTTGCAGAAGCATGGAACAAACAAAAGCATTCGTTGCAAAGCCGGCAAAGATTAGAACAGTGCCGTTGACACCGAACAGAGGCAGTAGGAACGTTATTACGTGAGGTGAAATGATAGGACCTAGAGCGGTTGCTGTCCAGGAAAACCCTGTTGCATAGCGGCGACGCTCTTTGAAGTACGTATTCAAGGCTAGAGAATTTGCTGAAGCAGTTATGCCCACTCCGGAACCTGAGAGGTAATGTTTTGTGTACAGATTTGTTGAAGTTTAATACGCTGAAAAGTATATCATACCGTATAATATGGAGAAAGTCAGCAAATAAACTATGAAGGAATCCGCTATAGAAGTTAGGCAAAGTCCTACTGTAACCAGAGTTGCACCGAACAGCGCCACCTGTCGATAGGTGAGTTGGCGAAACATGGGTCCATTTGCGAGGCCTAGAATGTTAAGGTTGTAGCACTTTTAGCCTAAGTTAATCTAACGCATTAACTTACCAACCATCGACATCAACGCGGCATTCGTGTTGATGATAGAAGTGATCTGTGATGAATTTATGCCTAATTGCGTCATTCGATCACGAAAGAGCAACCCAAACTGTTGCAGCCCAGGAAATGTACAAAGCTGTAAGCGGAATAAATTAAGCTTTATATAAATGAAGGCATTAAAACCGAATTTTGAACGTACATTAGAACAACCGGCAGCGATGACTACTACCCAGCCCCATCCACCGTCCGGAGGAACGAAATCCTGTCCTCTGGGCCCTGGAGGAGACTTGACCTTCCCATTTTTGCCATCATTAGCGGCAACACCACCCA
Source organism: Uranotaenia lowii (assembly GCF_029784155.1). Classification (NCBI taxonomy): domain Eukaryota; kingdom Metazoa; phylum Arthropoda; class Insecta; order Diptera; family Culicidae; genus Uranotaenia; species Uranotaenia lowii. The sequence goes on from NW_026598686.1 coordinate 19,502, forward strand.
TGGCCGTTATCATCTGTTGTGGTTTGTCAGCAGTAATCGTCACCTGGTTGCAGGAGTAATCGTAATCTCCTACGCTATCATCATGAATACTACCGACTGACGTATGACGGTGGCTAGCTGCTGCCGCTGGTGTTGCAGAGTAAATATTGTTAGGTTTCTGTTTTGCATCGTTCTCTGTTGTTTCGACGCCGCCGCCGGCCGGTTCAACTGCCCCTGCTTTCATCTTGTTGTGATGACTCACACTGTTTATGGCTTTTACCCTTACTAGACTGCGTGGGGGAATTCTGCTTCGTGGTGGCGAATAAACGGGAAGCTCGTTTCACGTGTGCCTTTGAATATGCTTCCTAGAAAAGTATGGGATACATTAAGGTTTTTTTTACGCGGTATGAAAACCGTCGTTAATGTATAGGAAATGGAATACTTTCGCTCAAAAAATGGTTTTTATTCCCGAGTGCCGTGTAGAAGAACCGTATCCATGGCATGTTTGACAAATTTTGGAACCACTTTTTTCTGATTGAAAATACAGAGAATTACCAACTTGTGGTACGTCACCTTTACCATGTTGTTTTCATTTTATTTGTTGATATGTAAGCTTAAATGTTGTATAACTTTTATCTTTATCTGAAAATTCCAAGTAATCCATTGCATTGGTATGTAATTTACTATGTTGTGTAATGTTGTTTAACCAGTGTCTTTTATAACATTTATTTATAAACAGTAAAAGTGCACAAGCAGAAACCGGGATATTGAAATAAAAGTTACAATATCTGGCGTTCCCACTTATTTTTTAGGTTAGGCATTAGTGTCACTTAAGCAGGGGTCAGACCTTAGAATGGAAAGTAATACAACAGTTTCAATCAGTTATAGAATCAATGTCGTTTGGGTTGACCTTTCGAAAAAAAAAAAAAAAAAACATACTATGTGATGATCACTGATTTATGAGTTAGAGCTGCTTAATAGACGTATATAAATTAAAATGTGTCAGTTCAAATATTTGCGAGTTAACAATTTGATAACGCAGAATTCGTATGATTTCGTAATAATCAAGCGAAAAAAATTGTTCAATTCATGCAAATCATGTTTAACCTTCCAAAGTCGTTCGGGTCAATATGACCCGAAGCGCACATTCAAATCATCATAACTCTTCGAGAAAAAATCGCAAAAATTTGATTTTAAAAACCCCCCTGGGGAATCACGAAATACACAATCTGTAGTACCAGGCAACTTCTTGTGACCACCGGAAGTGCTCGCTCAAAAAAATCCGTAATTAGGCTGTTCGGGTCTATATGACCCGAGAGTTTGCGTAAGTTCCCCTGGCCACAAATATTGACCGATTTCGATGAATTTTAATTCATTGTATAGATGATTTATTCTAGTTCCTTAATATCGAAAGAATAAGTCGAAATATTTTACGAGATTCCCAGTAGCTGATTCCGAATGAAAAAAGTCCCGAAAAAGAGCTCTTTTTAGAATGCTTATAACTTGTGACAAATTCCAAATATTGTGCTGATTTTATAATATTTGGAATTGTCAAGAATAAATCTATCCATGGATATATAACTTTTTGGTGGCCCAAAGGAAGTTTTGGCCGCTATCCCGGAACTTCCGGTAGAAAAAATTCTTACTTCAAAAAAGTCACCCAATTTTTGCTTTGCATTGCTGTATCTCGCTTACCAATGAAGCGATTCTCTAAATTCCAATTTTAGTTTTTTTTCGTTAACCTTATTATTATTTTTGTAGAACATAGTTGGGGGTGCCCGAGAAATTGGAGAACGGTTGCCATGGACCGAGTGAATTTTAGGAATTATGTTCGTCAAGTTATGTCGTAAGACGGAATACTATGTAAATAAATAGTTGGTTCCTCAAAAATCTCAGTTGTTCAGAAAATGGTAATGAAACTCACATCTTTTTTGTCATTTTTCAAACTCCCCCTCGTGTCAGTGGTTTAACGGTATTTTGTTAGCGTGATTTCTCTAAAATTTGAAATCAAATTGGTCACTTTTTATATACCTAGAGATTCATTAGAATCTCCTCTTTCGATGGACATACTTTTTGTGTGGTGTTTTGAAAATTTGTAGCAACGTTTTTCGAATTTACTGGAAGCTGTCAGATTTCAACCAGTTTGGCCCACATTTTCAGCAGGTTGATGTACAAATCTCGCACCCCTCACGTAGCCGCGGGAGAAACAAATCTTTTAGCTCTCTTTTTGTCGCTCACCAAATCTACCACCCAACCCAGCAGCAGGAGGAACTGCCGTCTTGCCGTGTGGTTTGTTGATTGATTGTGCTGATGCTGATAACGAAATGAATTTTTTATTGTTGTAGGTATTGCTTGAATCATTTTTTGATATTTTATATTATAAATATTTTAATGGATGGGCAACATTTCTAAAGTTCACGTCAATGCTTTCAGATTTCAAATTTCAGATTTTGGATTTCAGATTCAGATTTCAGATTCAGATTTCAGATTCAGATTTCAGATTCAGATTTCAGATTCAGATTTCAGATTCAGATTTCAGATTCAGATTTCAGATTCAGATTTCAGATTCAGATTTCAGATTCAGATTTCAGATTCAGATTTCAGATTCAGATTTCAGATTCAGATTTCAGATTCAGATTTCAGATTCAGATTTCAGATTCTGATTTCAGATTCAGATTTCAGATTCAGATTTCAGATTCAGATTTCAGATTCAGATTTCAGATTCAGATTTCAGATTCAGTTGGCCACAGTTATGTATCGGAGAGCGTACCTACATGTTTTTTTTTAACAAAGTAAGCTTCGTCAGTAATGTCATTAGTTTCAACAAAAACTTCATATATGTATACATAATTCCATATCGTCAACGATTGCTACTTCGTGATTGAACGAGACCGTCAATTTGTTCAGGTGGTGTTTGGGATCGATTTTTAGATTTTTTTTTACATAAAGGAGATAAGCGCATAACGAGCACCCGGGGCATAATTAGCATTCCTCGTTTCTACAGAATTAAGTCATTTCCTAAATAAATTTTCATGAAGAACAGTGGCGTAGTTCCTATGGTATTATTTTTTCTCCAAAAAGCAATCTTCTTTTACACTTTTACAGAAAAATTTAAAAAAATCCAAGGTGGTGCTCAAGTGTCGAAAATATTATAGTTTTTTAGCACCGGAAAATAAGCTCATATGATTGTTAAATCATCTTGTATGCACTGCAACATGATATGCACATTGTTCTTCAGTTTTCACCATCATTTAATTTTTGATTTTTCATTAGGAATCAATTTTAAAACGCGTTTTTACTTTAACTTGTTGACACGGGGCATATAGGGCACGATTGATCGGGCACGATGAGCATTTTCTGCCGTAGAATCTAGCAGTGAATTCAATTCGATGAAGTCAACTGAATTATAGAGCCACGGCTTGACTGGTTTACATCTGACGTATTAGCCTATTGGTTAAGTTTCGGACAGGTAATCAAAAGACTCGAGTTCGATTCCTGGTTATGGTGATTTTTTTCATTTACCATTCATGATCGATTATTTTGATTGTTGCATTATACGGCTAGTAGCATCATCCGTCAAACAAATCACCAGAAACATAATGCATGAGTGTACGTAAATTGTTTGTATTCTATAGACAGGCATACATTATTTTGTTATTTCTTTGTTCAATGTACCTACGACTCACCGCTTAGTGCAAAATGCATCGATCATGAAAGGTAAATGAAAAAAAAAAAACACCTCGACCTGGAATCAAACTCGAGTCTTCTGATTACCTCTCCGACACCTAACCAATGGTTGAAACTAGTCAAGCTGTAGCTCTATAATTCAGTTGACTTCATCGAGTTGAATTCGCTGCTAGATTCTACGTAAGAAAATGCTCATCGTGTTCCGATTAATGGTGCTTATACTGCCCCAGTGAGTGTTCTCGTTATTCCCCTGCAGTGACTGATTTTCAACCTTTAGAAAAAAAATTGAAATACATTTTCAAACGGTTTTATCTACTTTTTCAAGTTTTAGCCCGTTGGGAAATAGGCTTTTTCAGTGTCTAAACACGAAACAACGAAGCGTCTCAAATATTATAGCTGTTTTCTATGGTTAATAAGCATCCTTCTTGAGGTTGCCATTATGCCCTTATCTCCCCTACTTTAACGTTCTAAAGAAAAATACAAATTATCGAAAAATATACGGAAAATGGCAATACACTGCAACTTAGAAGCGTGTTTTCTCGAAAACAGTTTTAGGCACTTACACCCCTTGAGCTCCAATGGCCTCAAATGATATGATTTGAAGATACCTTTGAGCAAATTTGAGAGCGTACATGCATATGTGCGTGCTTTTCTACTTCTAACTGTTCTTGAAAGATTTAGTCAAATAACGATAGAAAGAGGAAACTAACGAACATGATGTCAATCTGTCCTATTACCTAAATTCTACTCTGACATTTGAAAAACGAGAGATTGCTGGAAAGGTCATAAACAATTATAGAAAGGCGCCGAAAATTGCTCTCCGTCTTTATTTTCTGCGAAATTGGGCTACACGTGCTAGTAATCTTATCTCCTGTTATCATCCGATACCCTAGATCTGACAATAACCGAATCATCCAATGTAAATAATAAGAGACTTGACGAATGTATTATGAACATTGAACACTCAAACAGTTGGTTTAATAAATTAGCTGAAGCACTACTGGAAGAATCATAGTGATGAAACGAACCTGAAAAATGTGCCTGAAACTTTATGACAAAAATGTGCCTTGACGCATTCCAAACACTTGACCGTATCATCTAGTTTCAATCGTAAACTATTGACTGTAGCCGCTTTTTGTTATTACATATATGATGTCGGTTATTTTCGACGTTCTCTCTTAGTGAAATTTTTCCATTCACATATGTTGTTGCTGTACTTATGGAGTAGAAAATGATAATTTTTAAGTGCACTTTTATATGATTTATTATTGATTTGGTTATTTCACCACCACCAAGTTCTTCGCACTACAGAACAATTGATTAATTTTATAATATTTTTATTTGAAATCATCAAATTCACCTTTCTTTTGTTGAATGTGCCTTTTAAACATTAAAAACTTCAACGCTGACACAGCAGCATCACAAATGAACCATTTTTTTTATTTAAGCCTGGAGTACAAGTATAGTTGAATATTAATTTTGATATATTTTAAACTGTTAAACTAAATCGCGCATACTTTGTCGACTGAGTTTGTTCTAATGCCGTTTAAAAGTTGAATTCAACCTTTTCTAGGCGCACTTTATCCTAGAACCGATGTAGTTTCCTCAAGGATACACACGTCACCTTGAAGCGCGATATAATTTGTTGTAACGTCCGTAACGAGCCCGAGTCAAGTGCCGACTGAAAGCAGGAATTATCACTCGCCGATAATTGTTGAAGAGTCGCTAGTTGTAAAAGTGCAATCATTAAAAATCCTACTATCAAGCAACCATCATCATTATACAATATGGCTGCAATTAGGCCTGTCAATCGGGGAGCAAACATTGTCTCCC
>NW_026598687.1:0-25000 GCF_029784155.1 Uranotaenia lowii
CGGCGGCAGAAGTAGCAGGAACGGACACCAGCATCCCCATTACTCCGGAACACACGTCGGAAGCCCTCGTCGGAAGCATCAGCAACATGTTCAACAACGGCAACTATGGCAATGTCATGATGAGCGGTGGAGCGGGAACGGGAGGCCTTGGGGGTGGTCCAGCCGGAGGGGCAGGTGGAGTCGGGGGCGGCAACGATGGACAGCAGCAGTTCCGGAACAGCAAGGTCGAACAGTACTCACCCAAATCGTCACCCCGGGCGGGTGGTGCCGGAGGGCGATCGCCCGTCGTCTCCCGGCAGGATTCCACAGGAACACTCAAAACCACCATCCAGCTCGGGAAGAACCCATCGATCGTGCACAGCGGCCCGTTCTATCTGATGAAGGAACCACCAGGTGAGGCTTTGACCCTGAGAATTGTAATTTTTTTGCTGATGCTCTTTATCAGATGACCTAATTCTAAATTTCTGAAATCAAAATTGGGGTAATTTCCTTACAGATCTGATGGTGTTGAGACGATGATTCAGAATTCCTTCTGAAGAATGAATTCCTCTTCTGAATCTTACTTCGAATTTCAAATAGGATACGCATTTTAAATATTTTTGTTTCCAATGCAAATTCTGATTTTGTCTTCAACGTTCTCGTTCAAACGGGACTGGAGAGAAAAGTAATAAATTCTAGCGAAAAAGTCCTTTCGATTCTAAAAATCAACACAATCAAGACATCAACATTTTGTATCGAAATTTCAGTGGTAAGAATAGGAACAAATTTTTATGTTGAAGATGATCTACTGGTTGTTTAATTTTCCTGTTACTATGTTCATAACAAAAGAAAAACAATGATCATGGGGCATTAATTGTCTAGATTTTCTGCTGTACTCATCGATTGTCATAAAATGATATTTGAAAATCAAATGCCATGACATCGATATCGGAGAAAGGAAGCATACTTTTGTTTGAAAAAAAGCGCTTAAACCGTTTAAGGAACTGCATCAAGTTGAAGTTGACTTCTCCTTACGTACGGTATGCCTAGTATATGTCCGTCTTGCGTTATTCGCCGGCGCTGCCGTGAGTGGGTTCGTTGAAATAAAACCACCTTGGGCTTCGTAAGCCTGATGTGCCCCTTAATTTCACCTTATGATACTACATCAAAAGATAGGCTGTATTCCTGCACTTATACATCGCCCCCTTTTTCCTTTTCTTCCTTCGCCAACTTCAGACTAACACAGATGGCCCCGGGTCATGTGCAGATCGGGTAACCCATCAAAGTAATTCGCGTCCGTCACAGCCACCATTTCCGAAAGATTTTGACATGCCCGATTCGTATGAGTCCTGATTCGTGTTATATCGCGCAGGTCTAAGATCGCGTTGCAATTTGATTAGTGGTGCCATAAGAGGCCCAAGCCATTAGGAGTTGCCTTCGCCTTGACATGACCCTGGGGCAGACAGAGATGGCATATTCTGCGGTTTCCTCCGTATCTACGCATTCCGGGAAATATGGTGAGCTGATGAGCTTAAACTCCATGCTTCCTCTGCCAAAATGATGTCGATGGGAATGATTAGTACTCCGTAATTTCCATTCTTTGCGCTCTACCTCTATGGCGTAGCTCCAGGCCGGTCCTCCGTATCTTAGTTTCGACAGTGCTACGCTCGCAAGGATACGTCTCTTGCACTCTTTAGACCATGGCAGTTCGGCATAATCCAGGCCAATGAATCGATGACTTTCTATGCACTTTCACAACAGTATTTTACATGCGCACCAAAACTTAAGCGATTATCGACCATTACTCCGAGGTATGCTGTTTCAAAGATGTCGTGTGTCCTCGAACAGTAATCTCCCTGTGCGGCACAACTCATTTGTTGGTCACGAGCGGAACTTCGGTTCTATGGTGAGCTATCTGAAGTTTAACTCCCTCCATCCAGATGCCAACCCTTGCTACGGACACCGTTGCAAGATCTTCTACCTCCTCGATTGTTTCGTCGGTGATCATGCGCACGATATCGTCAGCAAATCCAACTAACTGCCCGCCACTGGTAGTTTCAGCGTTAACACCTCATTATACATGGCATTCCAAAGCACAGGTCCGAGTAGGGAACCCTGTTGAACACCCGCTGTTAGGGCATTAGATCGTAACCCAGTTTTGATTTCGTACGTCAGGACTCCATTTTCGAAGAAGCATCCTATTATCCTCTAGAGGGTATTCTGCCCCTACTTTCATAACAGTCCCATATGCAAAAACAAGCAAGCGAGAAAATCAGCTTTTTCTGTTTTGGAATATATTTTTTAATTATGACCATTACTTCCAGCATCAACGAAAATCGTTTGATGGAATGTGTTCTAGGCTGTCATAATAAATCGTAAGACCTGAAAATTTAGAAATTGGGCCATCGGTAACGTCGGGAGCACCATTTTATTCGTTATGGGACTGTTATGCGAGCATATTTGAGACCTTCTTCAAATCTACTCGCATAACAGTCCCATACAGAATATGTTTTGCTAACCAAGCTACTTTCTAAAACTTACATTAGATCATTTTTGAACTTCTAAATGCAGTTATCAGAAAAAGAAACACACTTTTGGAAAAATACCGTAAATTCTACATTGTAAGTTGAATCTTTTTACGATTTTGATTGCATCTGTTAGTTTTTTTACTCAGGAAGACATTCCTTCCTTCTTACTGACCTGCCTTCGAGAACTAGTGTGCATAATTCGACATCAAGTGAGTTTAAATCTTTTTTAAATGATTCGAAGCAATAAATCAAAGACTATTTCGCCGAAAGAAGCATTGAAAAGTAACCAAATACGTAATATTTCACATATGGGACTGTTATGCGGGTATATTTCATATGGGACAGCCACAAGTTGTTATTTTTTTCAAAATTTCTAGAACAAAATCTCTTTTTTTATTGTTTTATATTGAAGCCCTATGTTCAAAATGACGAACTGTCAGGTTAGATAAAAAATGACGAAAATTCATATGGGACTGTTATGCGAGTAGGGGCAGTATTGGTAACGTTTAATTTTGAATTTGTAGATCGACTTTCTTGGTGGTCCTTAATTTTATTGACAATTTAAGTAATCATGAGGGGTCTAATATATTTCCTTTTTTTTCCACCAGGCGAAGGCGAACTGACCGGGGCCACGAACCTGATGGCCCATTACGGTCTTGAGCACACGTACAGTAAGTTTAGCGGTAAGAAGGTCAAGGAGCAGCTATCGTCGTTCCTACCCAACCTACCCGGGGTAATCGACGGCCCGGGCTATCTCGTAAGTGCTTTTTAACTTACTGATCCCTGTCGAGTGTGTTATTTAAGTATCGTGTTCTATGATCTTCCAGGATAACAGCTCACTGCGAAGCGTGATCGAAAAACCTCCGATCGTCGGTAAGGAGTTGCTTCCTCTCACAAGCGTACAATTGGCCGGATTCCGATTACATCCTGGCCCCGTAAGTTTTACTTTTATTGGTTCAAATAAACTTTATTTTAAACTTATGTCTTTTCAACCCCACAGCTTCCGGAACAGTATAAGCACCTGAAAACAGCACCCACTAGAAAACATAAGAATAAGCATAAGAAACACAAATACAAGGAAGGCGTCCCGCCTCAATCGGAGCAGTCCTCGCTGGAGGCTGCCGGTCTCGATATTCACGAGAAAAAGCACAAAAAGCAGAAACGCCACGAAGACGACAAGGAACGAAAAAAGCGGAAAAAAGAAAAGAAACGCAAAAAACAGCGCCACAGTCCGGAACATCCGGGTGGTGGCACGGCATCGATGCCACCCCAAACGCAGGTCTTCTAATTTGTTGGATGTTATGCACTGCGCGCGGTCGAATCAAAAGAAACAAACTGTTTTACATAAGCCACACATACCCCCCTTTCCCCATCTAATAAAACAACACGCATACCAAGGCGGTGTAGCGACTACTAAAGATAAAAGAAAAATCGTTTTTAGTCGTGTAAGACAAAATGCTTTAATTTTAAGGATACACTTTTGAGCGGAAATGGGTCATGCCCCAAATTCGGTTTCCGATGATCGACACAAAATGTAAACTCACACAACCTCACTACAAGGATCAAAATTACTGCAATGGAGTCATTCGAACCCAATCAACAGATTGGTCGAAAATTCTGAAACGCAATCTTTATAAAACAATAGTTAAAAGTTAAACACATATAGAAAGAAAGTCAACCAAACTCAGAGTGTATCGCACATCATTTTTTTTGTTGGAATGACCACTACCACTACTTTGAATAACATTATAAAAGATTATTTCGGAAAATCATAAGTGATCCTTCGAGAAAACAAAACATCTATAAATAAAAGTGTTGATAAGTGCTTCATAAAGTCCCCATGACAAGTAATGTGGGGAACTAAATCGAACAATGGTGGATTGAGAAAAATGCCAATTTATAAAAAAAAAACAATACAGATTATCAAATTAGTAAATCATTTCCGCCATTCAATTCCAGTAAAGTGAAAAAATTAAAGGCCTTGTTTTTGTTTGTCGTGCAGTAGTACTGCGATGCATACGGAAAGAAAAAAAATGTATGATCGTTGAAATTAGGTTCATTTTTTTACATTTTGCCTTTAGTCTCGTAAGTCTTGAACGATCTTTTTCTTTTGTCTCCTAATTTTTCGGTTCGGAACTTAACACAGTGTGCAAGCATAGCCCTGCACAGGGAGCAGCTTCCCTTCTCAAATTTAGCAACTCTTAAATCGAATCCATTCAGGAGAGCAAACACAGTCAGAAAGCAGGAAATCGACCCCACGAATTGTAATTCGATAGTTTTGCCTGCTCTGTTTGTTAATTTTTATGTGTTGTACAGGAATCTGAGTATGGTCATATGTACGGATTACGTTTCTGTTTTGTCCTGTTCCAGATTTCGGTTGAGTAAATTCTGACTTTAATATGTTCGAGAAAAAAAAAATCAGAAGCGACATGAACAGGAAAAAACTAACTGTGCAGAAAGCATGAATAACATTTTAGTAACGTGTATTTATAATTAAATCGATTTGAATTATTATTTAATTTTATTTTTTATCTTATCTAGCAATACATTTGAAGCAAATGAAATATGCTAGCGCCTTTCGATTTAAGCGAAGATGACAATCCCTTCCCAGTGATGATGGATGACCAGCTCAATTTAGAGAAATACAAAAAATAATCATTCAAGAGAGTGAAAATGGTAATGGCCGCTGAAAGCTTAAACGAACGAGCACTTCGTAAGACTTCAAAATTTCCACTGTGGTCTTTCTGTCCTCGTTAACGAGTTTTACTAAAAAGCAGGGGCGGGATTATGGAACTCGAAACAATCGAGTTTCGTTCGATTCGACCAACTTTGGCATTACCGATCTCGATTCGAATGGAACTTTTCGAGATGATCTACTACCCGATTTACTCGAAATCTAATACGTTAAAATTTAGAACTCGAACGAGATTCGTAATACTGCTTCTAATTCGATTCGAGTTCAACTCGAAACGGGTAACTCGAATCGAATAGGATTCATAATTTCACCCCAGGTTTTGCCAGTGCATACCTAAATCACATTGGTTTTAATATGCTTCTCAAGTGAACTCCGTATGGCAAAATTAAAAATTCAGGAGTGTTTATTCAAGAAGAATCTGATATTTTGCTAGGTGTAGGCGCAGTAGTTGGCAACCAAATTTTTGTTTTTTTATTTCAATAAATCTAGAGTTTGGGAATTATCTGTCATGATAAGAAAAACAGGGTTCGATAGCTACCTGCACTAAACATGTTAAAATATTAACAAGGCTGTCATATCTTAGTATGTGTTGTGAGCCTACTTGGTTGAATAATTCTTCTGAATCAAAGCAATCGAAAGAAATTAATTCAACCTCGGTAAAAGAAAAGTTCAGATACCGGTATTTACTATCTTCTTCAGAGAGTATTTTCGATTGATGAATGTGGAACATTTCCCTCCCTTATATTATCCGAGTTTGGTAAGCTACTAATAGGTAGCAAAACCCACCGAATGCTCGGCAGTTGTGCCGTTGCCTGTTTTTTGGGTCTACCTACCCTATTTTGAGAGTTTTCTGGTAGTGCCTCATTATTTTCTACCCGATTGTGGGTATTTTTAGGTAAATTATTGTATTTCTTTATACCTAAGAATTTGAACAACCAAGTGTGACCTGGTCCGGTGACCGAATCAGCGATACATTTCTTTGATCAACAGAGTGACCAGATTCACACCTGTGTAATGCTACTGCAGATCTACGATTCTGTGAAGGAAGGATGTCATCTTAAAAAAAAACAACACAAGCACCGAACGATTTCATTACTGATAAACGTTATTTTTACTGTATTTTTTTCATGTTTGTAAACATTGCAACAGATTGATCTGCCTTTTATTTTCAATTTCACCGGTCTTCTGTTATAATGTACTAAAGAATACACTTATTTTTGCCTGTACTATTTTCATTTCTGTTGTTTTTAAACATTTGGAGGATTTCTAGATAAAACTGCGTGTACGTGGGGCACGTGTACTGTACTCTGTGAATTATTATTACAATCATTTTTGTTTGTCTCTTTTGTGAACTATTTTGCGGATTAGATATAATTTTTCATTTATTTTAAATTTACAGCTGATGCTATTTGACTCAAATTATTCAGAATGACGATTTCTTACGATGGCTGCCGAGCTTGTCAATGTATTATCTGGCGGTTTAACGATTGTAATAAAGTGGATAAATAAAGTACGGAGTGTCTAAAGGCGGCGCTAGTTGTTAACAATAGATAACGTCCCATCTATTTCCAATTGCGAGTTCAAGCTAGCGAACAGCAGAAAATTTCGTATAATGGATCCGCCTGTGGACAGTAAATATAAAAGAAAAAAATTATGTTTGCATACATCCGTATGTCTCAAACAAACAAAAACCTTGTACCTCTTGAGGCCAATTGGTTTATGAATAAGTAATAAAAAATACACCTGAAGATATGCTAACATTGTTTTTTTTTTCAACGTAATCAAACAGACCACAGGAAGATCTATTATGAAAAACTTTCATAAAAACCATTTTTTGCTGTCCTCTAGCTAAACAAGTTTATTTTGGCAAAAACCTGAAGTCACCCATGTTATAGACAGTTTCGAAATAATGCTTATTTCATTCAAATTGAGGCTTAAAACAGGGTTGTGCAACAAAAAAAAACGCGTTAAATTTGGAATTTTCATTGCAAGCTCCTGGATTCGAGATCGACTTAGTGTTGAACTTTTACTACACATTGCGGAAGTTGGAGTACGGCTTTCAAGCTGATGGTTTGCAGATTTATCGAGAAACTTAAAACGGAAACGTAAAATGATATATTTTACTTCACACTTTAATTTTAATATTATTAAACTTTATTTCACAAATAGCACGCGATGATAACATCATTTAGTTTTTTTTAACTCCAAATATTGGGAAAATGTGAAAACAGGCTTAACACAATCTATTAAGTCCGAATAACTTGCCCGTTTTTTTTCTTCAATGAATATGTTTCAACTAAGTATTTTGTGTGTGTGTGTTTTCACTTCGCTTTTAACAATAACCATTCGCAGCCTAGTAATAGGACCCTTTTATCGCTATAGTTTTCTGTTTCCTTCCACAGCCAATTTTGGATTCGGTAAATATTGTGCTCTCGAGATGGATAATGTACAATTTATAATCATTTGCTGTTGGAAGCGCATTCCTAGCTTCCTAAACAATCAATCTGCCTTTCTTTTCTTTTTCGATTAGACAACCAGCTGTGTGTGTAGGTAACGTTATAAGACGCATCAAGACATTACGCTTTCTTTCCGTTACTTTTGCCTTATAACTAGAAATAGCTAAAAGTAGGATTCTCATTACTACGCTCAATCTGTCATTGCTACTCAATCTGAATGTGTGGATGTTTTTTTTCTGCTGCAGCTACGATGAGAAAGCAATACGCCCGGTTTGGCACGTGTGCTGTGTTGCCTCGGGAAAGTGGCTATCCGAAGTAGTGAGAAAAAAGTAATATGTATCGCCTGGAATCGAGACCAACTGATGTGGCGGATGATGAATGCGGTGTTGCATTGGGTTCTACCTGCACTGGAGGGTCGGTATCGGTTGCGAAAAAAAAACAAAACGATTAAGAATATTCCCCGACGCCGTTCGGTTCTGCTGCCGAAAGCTGTCCGCCCTAGCCGACCTAATAAAGTTTAGCTAGTCTGTCTAGTGGGGCTAGTATGATTTATCCTGGTTGGACATGAAGTCCTTAAATGCCTGCTTGTCCTCGGCGGTCATATTTTCATCGTAAATAAAATCATCCTGATCCTCGGTATCACTTCTGCAAAAGAGAGTAATTGGGCATTAGAAATCGTTAATATTATTAAAACTTTTGGGACTTTAGTGACAGAACTATCAACAAACAACCACTTACTCGAACTCTTCGAAGGCAACGGGTGCAGCTTTGTCCAGGAAATCGTTCTCCTCCTCGGTCATGACTTCGCCATCCGGGCCGTAGAACACTGGACTGTCGTTGAACGTATCGCAGGCGTTCTCCGACAAGGCTGAACTGTTGCTGATGGGTTCTGTTGAAGGGAGCACAAAATGGTTTAAAATATAAAAAGAAAAACGATGCGTATCAAGTCAGTATTATACTAACCAACTTCCTCGCTGCGTCCCCAGTTGCTTTGCTGCAGATCCAGGACCGAACGGATGAAACGACCGGTAGAACAGTCAGTGGAGTTCTCCAGCTGGCCCAGAGTGCTCAGCACCGTCATGAGCTCTTCGTGACAATCTCGTTCAAGTTCATAGCCACATAGCTAATAGAGGAAATAAGAATTTCGTTTCTTGTTTATTACACATTGACGAACACCTCCCTCATAGCAACTTTACCTTCAAGCTCTGGCAGACACATTTGATATTCTCTGGACCTTCTTTGTGAAGAAGTATGTTGGCAGCACCGATTATTCGCATACCAATTTCATTATTACGGCTGGGATCCTAAAAACAAGACAAAAAATTTAAGTTAATATTTAATACAAAAAAATTAATTATAGTTTTTTTTTGTATTAATACTTACACTCGGCTTACGGAGCTGCATGTACAGCTCGGCCAGGAACAGTGTGGTGCCCCGCACCTTAATCTGTTCGTTCTGCATATACCCAGGCAGTTCGTTTTGCTGATGCTCCATCTTCATGCTCAGCAGATCCCGGAGGGCACAGTTGTCGGCTCCCTTTATACTGTCCAGGAGATGGCAGAGGCGAGCTCCCATGTATCGGAAGTTTTGCTCCTTGATGGACTGAAACGTGGACGAAACAATAATATCAGTAAAGCATATTTTAAATAAAAAATTGTCCACCCCACCTGTTCGAAGATCATCTCGACCGCATTGCTCAGCACGAACTGATTGTTCCGAAATTCGTGGAAAGTGCTCTTCAGCTTTCGTTGGATGTTTTCGAACATGCCGGGATTATCATACAATTCAGCGATCACCTCGGTCAGATAGTCCAGTGCTATCGTTTCGTTTTCGGAAGCCTTTTCGAGGGGAAAGTAAATTTGAATATATGACCGGATAGAAAGATGGGTGATTCTGCTAACCAGTGTTGAGAGAGCAGACCATTGTCCATAGGACAAATGTTACCATCGATTGTTAAACCGACCTTATGGTGAAAGATCTAATGCGTGTTATTAGAAGCAAGCAAACAAGCAAACCAATGCAGAGAGAAATGAATGCAAGAATGGGAGAATCCCTAGAGCAAAAACAATTTGTTCAAACGTAACATGCTTGAAAATCTATTCAACAAATGTTGGTCGATACTTTGCTTTACGGATAATATTTCCAAGAAACTTAAGTAAAATAATAATACGCAAACGAGCATGCGTCATGCAAGCTTGATCCACTTGCTTATTGGCCAAATATATTTAACCTTCAAGGTTTATTTCATAAAATAGTGATCGAAAAATATCTTGAAGCCATGGTATCTCGAACAAGTTAATAGAGATACAAGCAACACCATCAATCCGCTAGATGTCATAAACCTGTAAGTATTGAATAGGTATTTACTGACATCTGGTGGTGAGTAGATGTTTCTTTATTGCAAAAAAATTTAACCCACCTCATCTGATGCAGAAAGTCAAGATAAAATTTTGGGAAGATTGAAAAAAGAATTATGTTCAGCGAACACCGTTTTTCAATGTTTAGAAAATTTCCTACAATCGAAATGGAATCACCCTTCAATTTTTATGTGGGTAGGATTGTCTATTTTTAGTATATAACACTACGTGAATTAAGCTTTACATTATCACAATGTTATTTGGTGTGCATCATGATTTTTTTTTTCAAAACATTTGAGTTGGTAGTACAACATTCCAAATTTTTGATAATGTTAAATTTCTAGTTTTGTTTTTTTTTCAATAAGATGTTCTCTTACGGCGTGTTCGTAAATTGATTTGTTCTATCGAAGTGATTTTTTCTATCGATGCTGGCGTTCGTAAATTGAACAAACTGTATGCAAAAGCAATGGAAGGTGATTTGACATCTACCAAACAAATCGATGCATCACCCAAACAAATCAGTTTGCGAACACGCCGTTAATTTGTCTTCTTCGTATTTTTTTTAATATACTCGTCATCAATATTTGCATCAATCCATATAAGGCTTGCTTGTGAGCCCAAATATGTTCATTGATCATTTCTTGTTAAAAGTAGTATTACCGAAAAAGTTCACGTTTCCAACAATTGCTTTCGAATTGAAAAAACTCGATCGTAACGAATTTTAACTGTCAGTTCTATGAAGATTCTAACATTAGCTTCATGTTCTTTTCTCACGATGTGCAAATGTATTTTGTTATACTTGCATAACTAATTTAGCTTAAAAAGTAACCAAACAATTAAAATGATACCGGATGACATGCATGACCAAACTATAGCTAAAGATGTTAAGCAAACACACAGACAATTGTACAATTCAAGCAGCATGCTTCCGCACCCTTTCTTCCAAAAAAAAAAAACGAAATTGGTTTGGACGAAACAAACGATACTAAAATGAAATGATTCTACGATTGTACGCTACACAGCATTTGACCTCGGAAACCTTCTCCTACCTGGTCGGCATCACAGTCGGCCCCAAAATCATCTCCCATACTCCGGCCGCCCATTCCGTGTTGCGAGGGACCGGACGACTGATAGTGATGGTGCTGCTGCTGCTGTTGGTGGTGGTGCGACTGGTGATGCTGCTGCTGCGACCGATGGTGGTGATTATGGTGATGCTGCGAGTTGTGATGCTGGTTACTGTGCCGATTGTAGTGGTTCTGGTGATGATTGCGGTGCTGCTGCTCCGGCTGATCTATACCATGCTGCATGCCACCGTGAGAATTCTGAGCATTATGTAACCTTGCACGGATGGCCGAGTTTTGGTTTTTGTTGCGATTATCGTGAGGACCTCCTCCGCCCCCCATCATACCGGGTGGTCCTCCCGTAACGGCCGACATTCCACCCAGAATCGGATGATGCAGGTGATTGTTGATGGCCGTTGGAGAATATCCCATACCGGCAGCAATCGGAAACGGAAAGTGACCTCCGGCAGCGTTCTGGTGCAGCGGGAGATGCTGCTGTTGGTGATGATGCTGCTGCTGCAGACGTTGCTGCTGAGAATGCTGCGAAAAGTGCTGGTTCGGATGCTGCTGATGATGATTGTAATGCGAGGAATTGCGTATCTGGAGTTCACATTTCCCCGAATAGTTTCCAAATCAATCGCACAGTTCCAATGTTATCGTCATGTTAAGTGTCGCGCCATTTGGAATGTGTGCAAACACGTTTAGTAACGATCCGTGCAGGTGTTTATAGAGTCATTCGCAGAAGTTGTGTATAATAGAAATGGTAATAATGTAGAATATATATTTTAATACAAGATTAGTACGTAGATTTTGAATGGTAATAAGGCAGCTGAGGATTATCCATGCCCAATTGGATTTAAATAAATTTTTGAAATATGAATATAATATTTACAACATCCATAG
Source organism: Uranotaenia lowii (assembly GCF_029784155.1). NCBI lineage: Eukaryota > Metazoa > Arthropoda > Insecta > Diptera > Culicidae > Uranotaenia > Uranotaenia lowii. The sequence continues at coordinate 11,980 of NW_026598687.1, forward strand.
GTTCAGTTATCCTGGACCCTTCTGATACTAATTTTTCATATTAAATTTTAACTTTTTGAAAACGTTTTTACATTAACCAATACCCATTAACTGAAGAAAAAAACCTTCTCACTCTAAATACCAAAAAAATGTTCTGTAAAAGAACTTATTTTCCATGAAAAAGTAACTTGTAAAAACTGCCCCTGCCTTTTGTAGAGCACCACGCATAGCACCCGATTCAAGTAGGTATCTGTGCAAAGTAGAACGAATGAGTAAACGGACTTACATCTTTATTATCCGCGTAGCTTTGATGTCCCATTGCCGCCTGCGGTGGACCGGATATCTGTAGGTTTTTCAAACGATCGGTTAGTGCGCTCGGTTTGGCCAATACCTCGGCTGGACCAGCTCCGTTCATCATCGCGGGGAGGCCATTAAGCGATGACATGCCGGACGTATCGTGGGAATACTGGGCCATCATCGACGGAATCATCTGATTGTGACCGAACTGCCCATCACCTCCACCTCCACCACCTCCGGCTCCACCGATGCCGCTATTTTCACCCCGGAACTGATTCAACGGTGCCGGCTGGGACCCGAACTGTAGTGATTTAGGGACAAATACGGCTGCATCCGCGGAAAGTCCTGGAACTGCAAGAAGAAGGTTAAAAATCTATGTTAGTTTCAGCATTATCACAAGTTCAAAAAAACTCAATAAATTACCACTTTTTACTTTGCTTCAGAAGTTCATGAAGGTTAAAGTGAACTATTTACCTATTAATGCGTGATGATCGCATATCAGCGAAAAAAAAAATGCAGCGATCGAATCTGTACGATCTGTACCTCACAGCAAGAAAAATTTGTGTAATTTTAGACCGAAAACGATGCACGAAAACGGAACATCGATTTTGATGTAAAATTCTATCACGATGTATTTTTTTCAAGAATGTAATTTTTGAGGCGTGTAAATTTAGATCGAAAACAATGCACGAAATCGGGTGACGAAAGCCGTCGTGTAAAAATACATGGGGATGTAAATTTTATGATTTATTATCGTAAATATTGGACATCTTTGCTAAATATTCAGGATTTGCTGTTGTCTATGGATGAATACGCTGCTTTTGAAATTTTAATTTCACATATATTTCCAAAAATAAACTAAAAAGACAAACATCATCACGCACACTGTCAGCCTGCAATTTTTGTTTCATCCGATGATTCCCAGCACGGTGATGTTGTACAGATGGCCGTCACCAGGATCCTCGATTCGTCCCAGAACACCATTATTTTTCGGTCAGCGTCACCTCCGCCTGACGAAAATTTCTCCGAAAAATCCCTGCCGCTGCGAAAAATCTTATCTTGCTGCAATGGAGAGAAAACTGATTAATTTCAACAGCATTCTTTTGTCAATATGACATTATTATGGACCTACCAGCTTTTGAAGGATTCTGGAAATGCTAGAGCTACGCCTACGACTCGTTTTCGAATATTTTTCTTACTTGTTTACTTTTTAACCGACGCGCGCCACGCAAGTTTCACATTTCCATTTAATTTTAAATCAAACACTGTTTGTGATATAAAATTCATTGACCGCTTGATTTTTACATCACGGAATGTAAAATTATAGCAAAACAATGTATTTCTATTCACTTTTTGAAAAAAGACTAAAATTACATCAAAAGGAGTTGAAAATTACATCGTCGTCGATTTACACTTGTAAAAAATTAGACTACTCGTGTTTTAGATTCCGTATACTTGTAGAAATTTTTTGCTGTCTGGAACAATTGTCACCTGTTGTCGTTTTTCATGATCTCTCTTTAGATATCAAGGGAGTCCGGGTGGGGAAAATAAGCCACCCACAAAAAAAACGGAAAGTGGCTTCACACAATTGGTAGGTACCAAATTTGGGACGCAACGAAAGCTTCGCTTCGTTCGCATCCAAAAAAAGCAGTAACAGGAATAAACAATAAAGAGACAACCAGTTGTATAAACCTGCCCGCACGTTTTGTGTTCGGTTCGATTTCAAACTAAGCAGCCGTTTAAAATAATAACAACAAAAAAAATTGTCGACGTAGATTGCTGCAACTGATGCCACGACCGATCATCACCCATCACTGGATAGGTGTTAAAGGTGCTGTGTATGAGATACGGCAAATATTTCGATTACACTACTGGAGTTACAGACAATTTAACGCTGTTTCTATTACCATACCATTTTAGCTACATTATACCTAAGTAACCAAAAGTTGCATAAAACAGGTCGCCTATAGCGTGGTACACTTTTATAGAATTTTAAGTTCTATTGATGAAAAAATTCTGGATTTCAAGTTTCAAAATCAACCTGAAATAAAAGATTTTCAGCTTTCTTCTGATATTATAGTGCCTTTTTTTTCAATGATATACAGAGGCCTCTTGTTTTATGAAAATGTTCCTTCACTTATCTACTTAAAAGCGTTGGAGATTTGATCCGTAGTTCTTCAAATTGATAGCTGGATACGCCTCCACTCGCGACTGAGTGTTTTCTCAATAAGCAATTGAGGACACCATTGAATTACTTTGATTTTCTATTTTGTTGTTATAAATTTTTTTTGGTAATTTCAAGTATTTCTAGCTAACTTTCAAAATGTAGAATTAATTTTTTGTACAATATTTTATTTTAAATGATTTTACTAAAGAGACTACAGACTCTTTGTTTACTATAGGCTCGTTAGATTTTACAACCCACCTTACCTGTCGCTTTCGATTGTTTGTTCTTCAGGTTTTAAACTCAAATAAAAATTTAAAAAAATAAATTTTATTTTTTAGGTGAGTTAAAATAATTTTCAGATCCAAAATATCCTATTAACCAGGGGCTACTGTAATTTTATGATATTTTTTCCTATTCGCTCCAATTGCATACCCAAAGGCGCTTAAAATTATTGAAAAATAGTATACATTCAGGCGTTTAATTGCAATATCACTGTAAAAATTTGTGAATCAGTAGAAATTGAAAACTAGTTTTGTAAATTGTTACTAGTGATCAAAGTTTTCAGGGGTTTGACTGTTGGATGTTTGCCAGATGATTTTTGTAGATTAAGAAATTTCACAAAGATTTAATTATCAGAGGCAACAAAGTATATTTGCCTAATCTCAAGTTTTGTTAGTAAGTCGCAATGATATGTTACAAATACTTGATTAACAACAAACAATAACCATCACTGGCTGGTTGGTGGTGAAAACAGGTTTAATCTGTCAGACATGTTTTCTTTGTCCCGAATTCGCTGTTAATTTTTTCTATGATCGAAGATCCACTAACCTCATGATTCGACAATATTATTATGGGAAGCTTCAATGAAATCTGGGATAACTTACCTTGTGATCTTGGTGCTCTAAGTTGTACACAATCATCCGATCTCTGCCATTGGCCAGTACCGCTGTTGTGTTGCTTATCCATTTTCTTCCGGTACGCACAAATAACACCACTTCCGGATTATGCGACAAACTTGATCGCGAGTTTCACCAATAATGACGCGTAACTAGATTGCACAAGTGGGAGAAATATTTTTATTTACAAACTTCTGTTTTCGAAAATTTCTGAAATACTAAAGAACGATTTTAAGGAAACACTGATACGGAAAAAATGTCTGTAATACGCTCTTCTCGCATGTTTTTCGTTCTTATCGTAAGTCTGCTCCAGCAAATGATTGAGCCTATACAGCAGGCAAGAGGTAATCCAGCAGGAACCTGCGGAATGCCAGAACGGGAAGAGGAAAAAATGTCTCCCTTTCGAATTGCCACAGGGCAAAGCACCATCGAAAAAAAAAATGGATGAAAGCCCGGAAGCAATCGATTGAAAATTCACTTTTCCACCAGGTTTCCGGGATCAAAACTAACCTACGTGACGCGCAAATCGGGAAGCAGACGGATCCGGTTGGACAAACGGAAAGTAAAACGGATTACGAACGGAAAATTGATCGAATAGAATCGCAATTTTCAACTAGAGGGCATTGGAAAAACACAACACCAATCTCTCGCACGGCCGAACGAAACGCAAAGTGGAGTGTTCTTCTTTTTCGTTTTACTCTTGTCATCCGCGCGATGACGACAAAGAAAACGAAACGTCGCGACGCAATTTGACAGATTCGCACAGCGCCGAGCGATTGACGTCACATTCGGCTTTAGCGATTTTCGACCACTGAGGGGGGAATCTCTTTAAAACGAGGGGCTCATTTGTGATGAAATTTTGATTGAGTAAATTAGGGCAAGAAATCGGATTGCTGTGAAAACTAGAACTTTATAAAAATTAGTATTTAACGAATGGTTTTCCTCTGTGCATGTAAAATTCATAGTTGAAAACAATTTAGTTATCTTTCACAATCCACAAATAAATTTCCATTTCCACAATTTTCATGAATTTTATGGAAGAGCTATGCGACAACAACAGGTTAAACAACAATATAGCTGAGTATAGGTGATTATTTAATTTTTAAATTTATATTACGCATGAGTCTAGAAGGATTTTTTGTGCTTTGAACAAATCAAAGTCGATTTCCTGGGAAATAAGTTTCAGTTCTTATCGTCGTAAAAGATAAAATATGAGAAATATTTATAGTTAAAATCCTTCGAATCGTATATTGCAGATCCGTGTACACCAGAAAACCAAATTTGACCAGTCTTCATTTCAAATCACGTTCCATACAGAAACAGGTTTGTTGCTGTGGTGGGAATTTTTTTTGAAAATTCAAATGATTTGTGTTTGTGACATCAACCAATTACATCCAATTTTGGTTGCAAAACTTTTGAATTTCGCTATTCGAATGGTTTGCAACCAAAATTTGATGTCATTTTTACAAACCAAATTAAGTTAAGCCTATCAGTTTCGCCAAGATTCATTGTAGGTGAGCAATTCTTTTTGTACTATGTTGAGGATACCTCGTGTGTCGCATTTCGTTAAGTTAAAAATAATAAAACTCAAACTGATAGATTGTATCTAAATTAATAATTTAATTATGTTCATACGCTTCTTGGTACAAAACAGTGAAGTTGTTCAATTTTTGTTTGAAACAATTTACTCTGCTCTGCAGTCGAAATGGAGTTATAAGATGCGTGCGTAACCTGTTTCTTCGTTTCTTCATTGTGATCATATCCGTCAGTGGTGATTGTTAGTTTGCTAACAATCGTTCAATAGAGCGTTTATTTTCTTCTTTCAACTTTGAATTGTAAATCGTTCGAAACAGCACAATTAGCCAATGCCAAGTGATATTCGTACTGTGGATGATAGGTGGTGATTTTCTTCTATAAAGCTGCTTCAAAGGGTACGAGAAATTTTACGATGACAATGACAAATCTTTTTGCTTCATAAGCACTTACTGTGTAAAATTTTACCCTTTGGACCAGATCTGATAAACGGCTGTTTCTTTCTTCTATATTAACATTATGGTACAACCTTACAGATTAGAAATTAATGGGCTTTCCGAAGCTGGCTGCCGTGTGCGCTTCCCGAAGGGCTTCGGCACAGGTTGGATGGGCGTGGCAAACGCGGGCAACATCTTCAGCCGAAGCTCCGTATTCCATGGCCAGGACAGCCTCGTTGATCAGCTCACCAGCGGCCTAAGCAAGGAAGAAGAGGTTCATGAGATAAGTTTTCACTTCACAATGGAATAGCAATCTTACCGGGCCAATGATGTGAACTCCAAGCACTCGATCGGTCTGTTGATCGGCCAATACCTTGACGAATCCATCGGTGTCGTTGTTGGTTTTGGCACGGGAGTTGGCTGCAAACGGAAATTTGCCAACCTTGTACGCAATGCCATCCTTCTTCAGCTCCTCTTCGTTTTTACCAACCCATGCAACCTCAGGATGGGTATAAACCACACTCGGTACGCAGTTGTAATCGATGTGCACATGTCCACCGAGAATTCCCTCGACGCAGATAATACCTTCGTCTTCGGCTTTGTGGGCCAACATCGGTCCGTGAATGCAATCGCCGATGGCATAGATATTGGGAACAATGGTCTGGAAGTGATCATTCACCGGCACACGACCTCGGTCATCCTTGACGATGCCAACATTTTCCAGACCCAGTCCTTCGGTGAAAGGACGGCGACCAACAGACACCAACAAAACGTCGAACTCCAGATCTTGTTTGCTACCGTCCTTAACGCTTTCGACGCTGACGGTAACTCCACTTCCAGTTTTGCTGGCGCTCATCACCTTGGTTCCCAACATGAACTTGAAGCCTTGTTTGGTCAAAATTTTCTGGAAGCCCTTACTGACTTCCTGATCGATACCGGCACCTCCGATCGAGGACAGGAATTCGATAGCAGTTACTTCCGCACCCAATCGACCCCACACCGAACCCAGCTCCAAACCGATGACACCTGCTCCGATCAAACCCATTCGCTTAGGAACCTCCTTCAGTTTCAGAGCTCCCGTCGATGAAACAATCGTTTCCTCATCGATATCAATGCCAGGGAATGGCGTGACCTCCGAACCGGTAGCGATCATGATGTTTTTCGTATTAACGATCTCCTCGCTGCCGTCAGCCATCTTGGACACCACAGTGTTCGGTCCAGTGATGGTTCCCCAGCCGTTGAGATGCGTGACCTTGTTCTTCTTGAAAAGCTGGGCAATACCACCGGTCAAGGCCTTGACAGCCTTCGACTTCTGACCCATCAGCGCTTCCAGATCCAGTCGCACGTTATCGACCATGATACCGCGGGCAGCCAGATCACCCGAATGGGCCATGTGGTAGTAGTGGGAATTGTTGAGAAGGGCTTTCGAAGGGATGCATCCGACGTTCAGACAGGTACCTCCGAGGGTGGGCTCCTTCTCGATGCATACCGTCTGTGAAAAATAACATATTTTATTAACAGACTTTTGGTCATTGTAGGAGATAGAGCTAATGAAATACGACACAAATGTAATTAATAATTAAATATGAATTTGGTTCAGTGTTGCTAGATAATAGAACGCACACATAAGAAATTATTCGTGCAGATGAGAGAAGGAGTAGAAAACTCGAGAGACTCTCTGACGAAAAGTTCCAATTCCTATGCAATGAGCGTGGGATTTATTACGGCTTTATGTTTCTGTGAACGGTAAAATGTTCCCACTTTGAAAAAAAAATACAAGACAGAAATATTGTAGGAGATAGAGCTAATGAAATACGACACAAATGTAATTAATAATTAAATATGAATTTGGTTCAGTGTTGCTAGATAATAGAACGCACACATAAGAAATTATTCGTGCAGATGAGAGAAGGAGTAGAAAACTCGAGAGACTCTCTGACGAAAAGTTCCAATTCCTATGCAATGAGCGTGGGATTGGCATTCAGAAAACGATTCTTTTCGCGGATGGACGTTCAAGTTGCAGCTAATCGTCAAATAGCATTCGCGATTAAAATTATATTAGAAACGCGATAAATGTGAAAGAAATTCACTACAGAAATGGCGCAGTAATAGTTCGGATCTGCAAGTTCATCGATTTATAGATTTTTAATTCGGTATAATGCTTTTTTGGCTATTCTCGCGTGGGAAACGAAATGGCGTCATTAGTGCTTCATCAGAATGTGAAAAAAAAACTTCAACCTTGAATGACAGACGGTTATCAAAGATGGAGATCGGATTCGAATGAGAGGTTTCGAAAAAAAAAAACAATTGCTTGGTTCCAATTCAGCTAAATTTGGAGAACCAAAATCTTTGAGGATTAAAACGGGTACCAATATTTCGATTGGCAGAACCCTCAATCTAATAAATCTATCGGTATTTGGTTCCATTTTTAAGCTAAAATTGGAGAACCAGAAGCTTTTGAGAATTAAAACGGGGTACCAACAATTCGATTGGCAGAACCCTCATTTTCAATGATTTCAATGGTATGTGGTTTCGAACCACATTTTTCGAAGAATCATAATGGATCATAATGTAGCTTGGTTCCAAATGTGTGAAATTTGGAGAACCAGAAGCAATTGCATGTTTCTATCAAGTTCGAGTTAATGGTTTCGAAAAAAACAGAAGAGATAAAAAATGCTTGGTTCCAAATTAAGATAAATTTGGAGAACCAGAGCTTCTAAGGGATTGAAATGGGTAACAAGAATACGATTGGCAGAACCCAATTCCAAGGAAGCCCCAAGGAATTCCCAATTCCTGAGGAATAAAACGGAGTACCGATTATTCGTTTGGCAGAACTCTCATTTTTACAATGTTTTGGTATTTGATTTCGAAGAACCATAGTGTAAAAAGCTTAGTTCTAAATATGTTAAATTGCAGAAGCAGGAACAATTGTATGTTTCTATCAAGTCCAAGTTTATGGTTTCGGAAGAACAGAAACAAAAAAAAATGCTTGGTTCCAAATTGAGATAAATTTAGAGAACCAGAGCTGCTAAGGGATTCAAATGGGTACTAAGAATTCAATTAGCAGAACCCTTAATTTTACTAATATGTTGCATTAAAGTGGTTTGATGCAGCTGGAAGAACGTTTAAACTTGTTATATTTATAAATGTAAAATTTTGATGTTTTATATAAATGTGTATCTCTGGTTATTCGATTATTCTAATCTATCAGCTACCTCAATGGGTCGTGTTAGTTGACCAGTAGAGAAGGAAAGCATTGTAGGAGATAGAGCTAATGAAATACGACACAAATGTAATTAATAATTAAATATGAATTTGGTTCAGTGTTGCTAGATAATAGAACGCACACATAAGAAATTATTCGTGCAGATGAGAGAAGGAGTAGAAAACTCGAGAGACTCTCTGACGAAAAGTTCCAATTCCTATGCAATGAGCGTGGGATTGGCATTCAGAAAACGATTCTTTTCGCGGATGGACGTTCAAGTTGCAGCTAATCGTCAAATAGCATTCGCGATTAAAATTATATTAGAAACGCGATAAATGTGAAAGAAATTCACTACAGTCATGATCTCAAAAATATTTTTTTAAACTATTTAACTGCAGAACTATAATAGCCTTTTTTCTTCAGCATGTTCTTTGACTTTAGAAAAATGTTGCTGAATTTCATCTGAGAATCATGCTCTAGTTGGTCCTACATTCTACGTAAGATCCTTTAGTTAGTTACGTTACAATTTATGTAAGACTATAAAGCCTGTAAAGATCAGTGGAACAAACAAGAGAAATGAAGCGATTTTCATCCAGGAGTGCAGCAGGAGTTCAGGATATTAGTGAGCTTTTTATAAAAAAAAGTGATGATGAAAAATTAACTCTTAATTCATAGTGTTGTTTTCACACTTAAAAATCTGGATGAGACATGTGGACACCTGGATGAGACATGTGGAAGATTTTTAACAATGAAATCCGGGTCAGAAAGCATAAAAATTATAAGCCTTGGGGTTTGGGGTTTTTAAAAACATTTTCTAAAATAAAACTTCTGTTTTACGATTAGTTCAAATCCACTTATCACAAACGCTAATCAAACTGCAGACAATTCTCTCTAATTGGCGCTAATGAGTGCCATCGTGATAATAAGTGATACACCGGCATCTCATCAAATTGTTCTAATAGCTTCAATCCTTAAGGACCAAGCTATGTTGAGCACTTGGACAAGAAGTCATCCATTTAGCTTGAACTTGGAAATTACTAATTATTGTATGTTTTTCATCATCTATCCATTAATCAAATTGATAAGAAAATCAGCAACTTGGAAGAAAACAAAATTGTATCGCGCATCCAAATGATAAGCTATGTTGATAGTGTCTTGTCCAAAAGTGACGTAGGTAGCTTCTGGTATCCAAAACTTTCTGCCCAATTTGCGTCAACCAAATCGTTTCCTACCTTCATGCCCATCTGAGCGGCCTTGATGGATGCCACATATCCTCCCGGACCGGATCCGATCACCACCAGGTCGGCTTCGTGTGTCGTCGAGTAGTAGCGTCCGAAGAGGATTCCCAGGATCGCTCCATGGTTCCGCAGGCTGGTAGCGTTGCCCTGCCGAAAAAATACAACCATCAAAATCAGCCGCGAGGACCATCATCAGAAGATAGAACAAGCATTGACGTAATTGACGCGCTGCTGAAGGTTAATCATAGCCATAAGTGCGCTCGGTCATACCCCGCACAGATAGACAGCGAGCGAAGACAACCAAACGGGTAGCGCTCTACTATTGCATAATCGATTTTACTTTCGTTCCGCAAAATTCCCTAACGCTTACCTTGGCGGCCACTGAGACCATACGCCGAATTGTGCACTGCATCCTCGCTTTTTTCTAGTCACCGGCAGGAAGTGGGCAGTACAGGTTGCTTAAAAGACGTTCTGGGAAACCGACCAAACGGGAGGAAAAACTTTGAACGCGCACACACGAGCGGAATGGATCGACTTTTCTGACTCGGTCGGTACCGTCCTTATAGCAAACACTACAGTCACTTCCAGAAACGAGAAGAAAAAAACACCACGACGAACAGCCCGCGATGGCAGATTGCGAATTCGATTTTTCCGATCTGACGTTCGCGAATGCGGATGGAAAACAAACGCGCTGATGACGTCGCGACGTCAGCGCACTGAACGGTGTAACTTTGATCGGGGGGTGATTCTGATTCACGGTGTAGCGGTGTAAATGCACCGAGAAGTAGACAGATTCAATATTTTTATTGGTGATTCTAAAATACGTTAATTTTAAACTCAAACCCTTTTCTAACAATACCCGATGTGGAATCGATTAAACTAAAAAATATTTCTGTGAAATCATCGCCAGTCCTATACGTACTGGTAAACATTAAATGAAAGAAATTTTCTCCTTCAAAATAATCGCATTGCCTATCATTAGGCATTTTTGTGCCAGTAGTCAATGGCTTCGCGGAACAAATCTCGTTTTACAATTGCTTTACCTCGTTTTACACGCAGAAAAATATATTTTAAAAATAATAAGATTTCGGCCAAAAATAATAAAAATTTTGGTTGGGAAAAAGCACAAATATATTTTTGGCCACATTGAATAAAAGTATCGTTTTGATTTAAAGTTATCGTTTGATTGAAAACGAAATACACCCTTTTTAAAAATGATCCATCATACTTGTCAAAATAATAATATTTTGGGTAAAACACACAAAAATTTTTTGACCTAAAATTAAAAAATAGGGGGGGTTAAAAATTAACATTATTTCATGATTTGAAATCATTTGTGATTCAATTCAAACGAAAGCGAAATTTTTGATTATTTTCGGATTTATTAAATTTATTGTTTAATGCTTGTTTATTGGAAACATTATGCCTTTTTCATTATGAAGTCTCCGTGGCACATTATGATCAACCTTTCACACTAACCGCTTGCCTTGGGGAATAACTAACCCATGTTGTAGCTGCTGGATGAAAGTAATGGTCCGCCTTACTTTTGAATGCATGGTCCGATTTTCTTCCTGAACAAGCCACACCAGTTTGCATGTTAGTCCAATCCGATGTGTCCCTTAAAAAAAAAAAAAAAAAGAATAAATACCTCACCCGAAATTGAATTTATGATACAAACCTGGAACAAATCCGGAGGGGTCCGGCCGCACCGACGAATGGAGTTTGTTGTTCCGAACAGTCACAGCCGTTTCAGTGGCTGCTCAGGATGTTTCCGCAGCTGCTGCTGACTGTTCGGATGAGGAAATTTGTAAAAAATCCTTTTTCTTTTAATTTTCGTTTTTTCTTGTTTTTCATTTTTTGGCATACTACACGTTTAAAGAAATAAGCCGACTTTTGGTTTTGAATTAAACCAAATTTTATTTATAAGTAAAAAAATATGAGTGTGTAAAAATTACAAAATTTTATTATTATTTCCGATTGATTTTTTAGTGAAAGCTACCACAAAATCTACATTGGTAAAGTAAAATAAAATAACAAAACGTTTTGTGGAAACCAACCCCCATTCTTTTTCTGCGTGTACAATTTACCATTTACAATTGCTTAGTTTAAAACTTTAAAAAGGAAAAATATGAAAGTAACAATTTTAAAATATAGAATTGTTGGCGAAGCTCGGTTGCTTTTTGGAACATATAAATTTATAGTCAAAGTCTGTAGCAGCATTTATATCTCGGGAGAGCTCTTAAAATCATGTAAGAACCGAATTGAACATTTACGACGATTCAGGGATTTACCTACGTCTAACTAGAAAGAAAAATAACGATAAAAATTCAATTTGATAATATTTTTGTTAAAAATTCAACCAGCTAGAGAAAACACCGTGGGATAGAACGCCGAAACTAGTGAACAGAAGGCACCATTTCGGAAGGATTGTCAGAAGTAGAATAACGATTGTATGGAATATAAAGATTATTATATCACATGTTTTTCGCATTATTGTAAAAGTATGCTTACTTTGGCAAAAAATCATTTGCTATTGCTAAACGTATCGAAAATTTCGCTTTTTGAAATTCACTTTTTGATATCCTTATAGGTAAAACGCTTTCAAGTAGGCAAAGAAATTCAATTTTTTGGCTAATATCGCAGCAAATATGGAGGCAGCTGGTTTTATCGAACGAAATATTGGTGCACCTTTTAAACTTGAATAACGACGAAATTTGAAAGTTTGAAATTTGAAAAGCATTCTAAATCTAAGCGTAAAACACGTGGTCTGGCGCGCATTCTGCCCCAATTTTGATATGATTGTTTTTTAGTTAAAATTTGTAAAAATTAACTGAAATATAAAAAAAATATTTATAGTCATCCGAAGGGGCATACGATTGGAAAAAAATAAAAGCTGAAATTTCATCAGCCTGCGCAGTGTGGTTTGCCAAAAAACCTTAAATGTTAATCATGAAAAAAACCAACTTTCACACAGATTCGATTTATCCTTCTGTTTCTGAGAATTTAAGTCGTTCAAATGGAATTTTCACTAAAGAAATTATAGAGATGTTTGCCGCAACATTAATGAACAAAAATGAGCCAGAACTTTGGATTGAGGACATTTTTCTATTTATGTATATTTTGGTACGCACACGAAAAATTTGTTATTATGGATACAGTTGAAAATGTTGTAGAAATCGTGTTCTCATTACATTATTAAAAAATTATTAAAAAATGGAGAATTAGCTTTTCACAGCTTGTTTGTCGGCAACATGCATTAGACTAGATTT
>NW_026598688.1:0-25000 GCF_029784155.1 Uranotaenia lowii
GGAGGATCATCACCAGCCCCTGTTGACGGTGAATGAACTGATGCACATTGCCTGCCAGCTGAAGATCAAGGGAAAAGCCAACTATGCCGAAACGATCTCGGAGGTGCTATCAAACTTGAACCTGGACCACCGCAGAAATGTTACGGCCGACAAACTCAGTGGAGGAGAACGGAAACGTCTATCGATCGCACTGGAAATGGTGGCCAATCCGTCGATTTTTTTCCTAGACGAGCCGACGAGCGGTCTGGATGAGGTGACCGCAGCTACCTGTGTGAGACTTTTCCGAGAACTTGCCAAACAGGGCCGCACGGTAGTGTGCACGATCCATCAACCATCGGCCAGTATTTTTGCCTTGTTCGATCACATCTACGTAATCGCCCGGGGGAATTGCGTGTACCAGGGCCATCCGAAGGCAGTGGTACCGTTCCTTGCCCACATGCACATAGACTGCCCCAGACACTACAATCCAGCTGATTTTCGTAAGTTACCTATATACATATATTGTCAACTAATTATAAGTGTCATTTATAACATCATTTTTACAGTCCAAGAATACATCGAAATTCAAATTTCTGTTCAACAATTGCGTTCTAAGATAATGAAGAACTGAAATGTGGATCTTTTCGTCCACATTTCAACAGAAGTAAGAACTGTACCGAAACGTCATTAGAAACTTTTAACACTAGTTAACTAAAAAATGCGTGAACTTTTTTCTGTGTGTATTTGACTGCCTCAAATTTGTATGAGAAATTTCAAGCTTGTGAAATGTTATGCGCTGCAGGTTTAAATTGATCCTAGGCCTAGTACAAGGTCTTATGTCAAATTTGGGGCAGATCGGATCACGGGAAGGGGTCGCTCAACGAGCCTGAAGTTTGTATTGGATTTTGAGACATTTTGTTCGGGAGAAACATGAAAAACCAGTTTTTCATCAATAAGTTTGGTTCTTGTCGGCCGATTTCTTAAGCCTAAATTATGAAAAATATTTCATCCGAAGACTGCATATCGATAAGAGTTAAGATAAAAAAGTTATTAGGCTTCAAAAATGGGCTCACTTTTTAAAGGATGGTATTCATCACTGTTAATGAGGCGTCAATATGTTCGACCGCCCCGAGTCATTAAAAGTGTAAATACCATCCTTAAAAAAGTTAGCCCATTTTTGAAGCCTAATAACTTTTTTATCTTTTCTCTTATCGATATGCAATCTTCGGATGAAATATTTTTTATACTTTAGGGGAACCAAAGTTATTGATGAAAAACTAAGTTTTCATGTTCCTCCCGAACAAAATGTCTCAAAATCCCATACAAACTTCAGGCTCGTTGAGCGACCTCTTTCTGTGATTCGATCTGGTCCAAATTTGGCATGAGACCTTGTACTAGGCCTAGGATCAATTTTAGTCTGCAGCGCATTTTATTTCACAGGTTTTGAATTTCCCATACAAATTTGGGGCAGTCTAATGTACATGTAACAAATTAGTCTACATTACGGATGATTAAATAAATAAATAAACAATAATTTCCCCGCTGGCATTGTAGGCACAATTTTCCCGTATGTTTGGATAACGTGCCGCTATTAAGCCTACCCCCATTCTGATACCTGAAGTCTGTTGAATTTCATTCCTTCGAGTAGCTTACCAAGGGTGTCCAGCAGACAAATGGGTCTGTGCGATGATGGATGCCCAGGGAGGCCCCAGGTTTCGGTAGTAACACCAACTTCGCCGTTTTCTACGAATTGGGAAAAGATTCCTCGTCGAGACACTTTCGTAGCACCACTCTGAAGGTATCCGGAATGGTCTGTACCGCTACCTTCAGCACTGCATTTGGGATTCCGTCCGGACCAGGGGCCTTATTCACCGCAAGTTTCTTGTCGTGGGCACCACATTGTACGGGGTAAGTGGCCACTGCGTCGGCCATGTTGCGGGAAAAGTTGTACAACGATCCCTTTCAGTTTTTCCGGACACTTTTCGGTCGGCGACCTTGGGCCACCGAATCTCGCCAATGCAACTCTATAGGCTTGGCCCCATGGGTTATCATCTACGCTCTAGCAAAACGCTCTTTAGCAGTTCTCTTTGCTTGTTTCAGTAGCTCGCTTAAGTGCCACCCTGACTACTCGGTAAACGGCACCTCTCGTTTCTCTATCGGCTTCATTTCTCGCCCGTTGAGCTCGTCATCTGGCTGTTAGGCAGCTAGTACGAAGCTCAGCAATTTCTGAGGTTCACCAGTAAGCTGGTCGTGGTCACCACTTCGGTGTATTTCTTCTGGGCATGGTCATGTCGCACACCGCTACCATCATTTTCGTCAGCTGCTCAGCATTATGGACCTGCGATGCTTCCTGCATGTTAAAAGCTTCGGTGCACACTTCTTTATCGAAAGCTTTGGTCTTCCATCTCCGCTCATGAACTGGCAGTTGCCTTACTGCCACCGGATTTCGGTCTACTATGCTGTAACGTATCGCCTGATGATCGCTAAGTGTATAATCGTCACAAATCTTCAGTTCATGTCAGTTTTTAATGATGGACTCGCAAAGCTGATATTTATCACTGACGTTCTGTCTGGTATTCCATGCTTGCGATAGGTGCTGATAGATCCAGTGTTGCACAGCTCAACTTCCAGTCTCGCGAAGGACTCTAGTAGACTGTGGCCCCTAGGTTTGTTGCACCTATTACCCCAGTTAACCGCCCAAGCGTTGAAGTGTCCTCCTATTACTACAGGGGACACCCCTGTCAGTTCGTGAGTGAGTTCATTCAACATTATGTTGCGCTCCCCGATCGTCCATATTGGTGCAGCGTAGCAGCTGCAGAAAAAGATGCCGTTTATTTTAGCAATCCCGAATCACATTTCCTTTCGCCTACCGTTTGCTCCAGCAGAAGCTGTGCAACCTCGCTATGGTTGAGGTTTAGCTGGATTACATCCTATTTTACTGGCTTTGCATGCATTTCGGTTGATTTTTGCAAACTCTAGCAAACTCTTCTTCAACTTCGTGACCGGCCGTTGCAGCTTCGTTGCATTTGTTTCGGTATCCTGGGTGCGGTTCTAAAGTGCCCCACTGATCACCCAACTCTTACACTCCCTACGCCAGTAGCGTGTTGGCCGCTGTTGGCGAGAGACGAATCGTCGCAATCTGCATTCCACCTTACACCTTTCTTAGTTTTATAGCTACTGATTCGTTGCTTCCTCGAGCTCCTCTTCAGTGGTAAACTCATCCAGGTCCTTGCATTCAATGGATGCGACTTGCGATAGCGCTAGGACAGTCGCCTAGGGTGCTTTCAACAAGCTCTTTGAAGTCGGCGCTCTCTACAGCCGGGTCTTTTTTTTTAGCTCGAAAAGCAGTTCGCGTTTTTGGGTGCTTCATAACGGCCTTTTTTTTTCGCGTACTCTTTTCTATTACGAACCATTCGCCAGCCTCCTGCACTGCTTTCTCCGTCGGCATCCTCGTAGTCTGTACCCCTCCTTTTCTGGAGGAATCGTTTATGACGGGAGAGTCGTGATCTCTTTTCACGGTTCTTCTCTTGTTAAATCCTGCAGATTGATTTCTTTTCTGGAATTTACTTTTACTTTTTTTTTCAAATTTGATTTGTATCTATTTTTTTATTGACTAGAAATATATACAACGCGCTTTCTTATCGAACAGCAAAGCTTCTTAAACATTCTTGTATAAGTTTCTACCTAATATAATATTGCTACGTACACCTTTTTTTCATCCCACAGTAATCGAGGTATGCGATAGTGAATCTCAAGAGGTGATTCCCGCTCTGGCAGAGGTCATCCAACATGGTAAAGCAATATGCTCGAAGGCGGTGGCCCCAGCAGCCGCCAGCAACAGCCAACAACAACAGCCCGGAAATACTGCCGAGGAGGAACCAAGCTCTCTGGAACCGGTGGACGAATTCGTCATCAAACCCCTCGTCACCTCCATGATTCTCGAGCAGCAGCGGCCCCGGGTATCGACCCTGGTTCAGAAGATGAAGCAAATCACCCGCTTTTTCCACAGCCCCCATGCCGTGTCCGGATTCGTGCAGTTCTGTGTGCTGTTCCGGTTGATGTGGACCAAAATCATGCGAAACCGTATAGTTCTTCGGATACAGCTATTCCACCATGTGCTGTGTGCTTTAATTTTCGGTACAGAGTTTCTAGTTTTTTGTTTCGATCAAAATGCTAAAATTTTGTTTTTCATTTTGTTATAGGACTGATATTCTTGAATGCTGCCAACGATGGGTCACGGATGTTTGACCAGCTTAAATTCTGTCTAGGGTTTTGTTTCTTTTTCTGCTACACACAAGTGATGGTCCCTATATTGAGCTGTGAGTACTACTCGTAGTTTATTGATATAATTAGCCTTAAATAAGAATGAACTATTGATTACATAACGAATATGTTTTTGTTCCTACAGATCCACGCGAGGTTAAGCTGGTAAAGAAAGAGTGCTTCAATCGGTGGTATGGACTATTCCCGTACTACCTGGCGTTGACTCTATCCCGGCTTCCGATACAAGTCGGCCTGAACATGATCTTCACTATCATCGTCTACTGGTTAGCGGGTTTACCTGCCGAGCTGTTCCGTTATACTTTATTCACGCTGGTTGGAATGATCGTTTCATTCTGTGCCGAGGGTTTTGGACTGATGATCGGAGCTACCTTCAACGTGATGGTGAGTTTGTGGTTTTTTTCACTCTTTTTTCAAATTGTTAATTTTATTTTTGTTCTATTCCCAACAGAATGGATCTGCCATTGGACCACTGACAATTGCACCTTTTTTGGGACTGGCGATCTACGGTTTCGATTTTGCAGCCTCAATTCCTACCATCATGCAGTGGTTGATGAGAATATCTTTCATTCGTGGTGGAGTGGTTTCGGTCGTTTTAGTAGTGTTCGGATACAACCGGCAACGATTGGAATGCAGCGAAATGTACTGCCATTTTGATGATCCCAAGGTCCTTCTGCGATACGTCCGAATAGACAACACGACGCTTCTGTTCGAGTTGGGGATTCTCATCTCGATGACGTTGTTCTACCGATTACTTTGCTACCTTAGCTTGCGGAGAAGATTTTACAAATAAATTTGTGATGGGAACTTGAGACCAACTGACAAACTTTAAAATGTGATCATCATTTAGATAACTCTTGTAGGGAAAAGTTTTAACAGTTTTAGACTTGGGTAGATAGGAATAGCAATATTTATACATTCCAGTGGTTGAAATAGTTTAGCAAACCAGTGAGCCAACTTTTCAGTTTAACGAAATGTTAAGTGATATCTCTTTTAATAAAACAGCAAAACACAACCTTCTGTGCTCAAAATAGTTTTTGTACTTATACAAAAATGATACAAATTCAGCAACTGAAAGTATAATAAAATATATTAAATATACAATCATAATTTCAATACGAGGATTATTATTTCCGAGCCATTTTTTCCTTTCGTTTTTTTATGTGTTTCTTCACTTTTGTTTTCCGTTTTTCTGCCTTTTCATCTTTCACTGCTTTTTTGCGTGCCTTGCGCTCCTCTGCCGTTTCGTTTTTACCTCGGATGGTTTTGCCGGAATTGGGTTTATCGTCACCATTTTCGCTGTCATCGTCGTCGCTGGAGCTTCCATCATCACTGGCTTCGGATGAAGAGGGATTTACTTGAACTGGACAAAAGAAATGCATGATTTTTTTTTGCTGTCATTATTGACATTTGAATAAGATTCTTCCTCACTTAGAATGATCTCTGAACTTTCATAAGCTTTAGAAACTTAAGTTATCAGTTCCTATCAAACAAGACGGCAAGAGAAGAATTTGGTATTTGTTCCGGCCTTATTAAAAAAAAACGAATGTAAAACTTTATAGCTTTGAGAAAAGAAACAGAACTCATCTTTTTTTAAGAAATTTTGAATTTCACCACTTTTTCGGGAAACACAAATCACTTTTTTTTAGCCCGGTTGTGCAGTTCAATGTGCATACATATGCATCAAATACTGCTAAATTACCGTATCACGTTTTGAGGGCAGCGGAGGATCATGATTATGCTTAAATTGGCCTAAAATAAGCCGTGAATTTTAGGCAACTATTCATCCAAAAACTTTGAAAACAATCAAATGGCAAATGAAAAAGTGAGAATGTTTAGTGTGTAGCAAAGGAAAAGATTTTCCTTGAATCTCATATTGGATCATTGAGTGACGAAATGATAGTGCACAAAGATAAATGACAAGACAATAAAGCCAGTTCTACTTACCTCTATCGTTTTCTAGCAGCACTTGTGGGGTGTCAGCTACGTTCAAACTCGAATCTAATCCGGCTATCGTTTTGTATACCAGCTCTTCCTTGTTGCCTTTTCCGAAAATGTCCCGCTCAACGTCGTACACATCGTGCAAAGTTTTGGGAATGAAAATCTGCTTAAACACTTCCTCTTCTAACTTTTGCTGTTCGGTGAACTCGTCGAAGCTACGATTCGAAATTTTGTCTGAAATTGTTTCGAGACAATCCTCCATATTGGCTTCGGTGATTGTAGCATCGGTTATGAAATCAAACAATTCTTTAACCGTCATCGTGGATACTTCTTTCTTGCGGAAAAAGTCCGTTATGTTTGTGCAGTCCTTGCGTAGGAACTCCAATGCGTGCGGATGTTCGTGCTCGACCGACTGACTAACGTCAATGATAACAATTTTACCATCGTGATAAAGTATGTTGAACTCTGACAAATCTGCGTGCACCAGTTTACATTTGTTGTACATTGTCCACATCATTTCAACTGCGTCCCGATACAACTCGCGAGCTTTGGAACCGCTGATGTCCACATCCTTCAGCTTAGGAGCTGGCCAACCGTCCTTTCCGATGAATTCCATAACCTGAATTGGATAGAAATCTATGAAAAAGGATCCGTAAAAGTATAACTTAAAAATATATCTAATACCAATACGTGACTACGCAACAAAATCGGTTCCGGCACTGGTAGGTTGCATTTTTTCATGCGAACCAGATTACGCATTTCTTTCTCGGCCCATGTGCGAACCATTTTACGGGGATTGTGCTTGCAATATCCATGACGGAACCGAAACTCGCCAGTTACATACTTATCCCGATCCTTGAAGATCAGTATGGATGTTTTGAAAATCTTTATAGCGTAATCCATTCCGGTTTTTGCAGTAGCATGATACACGTTCGCTTCCTTGCCGGTGGAAATGCATCCGTTAATCTCACTGATCATATCTCTGTTCAGTAATTTGAACAAAATCATCCTCGTTCTCGGGTCCATGACCTGTTCAGCCGTTGCTCGGTCCTGTTTGTCCTTACTACGAAGACGATCAGTGTCAGCTTTTCGTTGCGTTTCGATCAGAGTGTTCCGTGCATGATTCGGCAACTTCGCCGGTCCTTCATATTTTTCCACATTGATTTTGTTGGTAAACTTTTTGAACAAAATATCTGCCGGTTGAAAATTGGCCACCTTCTGGCTCCCCGATTGAAGATTTGAGTGAGACGACTGCTGCATGTTTACTACCTGATTTTTGCGAACATTATCCACATCAAACCCGTAAAGTTCTCCATCGCTGTCGCTGAAATACTCGTCTTCCTCACAATCGCTTCCGTTGGCCGCTTCGTATCTGGAACCACCGAAAAGTGCATCGGCGATTTCAACTTCTACTTTGTGAACTGGAACTTTTTCTTCTGGAAGGTCACTATCGCCTTCACCGATCGTTGGTTTTTTTAGCTCAACCATGTTGAGTCTGCTGGAAACATCTTCTATTGCATCATCGTATCGGCTCATTTTGCACAACCGATTATGTAACTTTTAACTGACGATAACTTCAAATTTCAGCACAAAAATCTATTAAAATTTTAAAATCACATAAATTACACGCGGTCGTCGACGTGCTGCGCGAACGTTTTTCGTGTTTTCCAACCTTTTTGTTTACATTTCCTCGTTCGTATATTCTAGTACTACCAGGAATTAGGTCTGTTCAATGGCTTTGACTGGTTTCTGAAAGCTAATGATATATCAATATAAAATTAAAACTTATATTTTTAGATATTTTAAGGAAATATCATCAAGAAGCTAACTTCATACTACTGAATCGTTCTATTAGTATGATATTTTATCAGAAAAAACACAATTAGTACTCATAATTGATTAAAATGTTGGAACCGTTAAAAGCGCTATTGCAAGGTTTCCCCGGTGTTATTACTCTTACATCATCATGATGGCATCATGATGCATCATCATCAAGATCATCAGTGTTTTCCACCCATCAATATTTTTGTTGTTTTATAAAAATGTGGAGCTGAGTAAAGTTTTGGTGGAAGTTTTTCCGCGATTTATGATGCAATACGTGCAAGTTAAAGTAATTGGACATTAATCAGTTAATCGTTATACATTACTCGATGTTCGTCCTAGCGGAACTGCGTGATACCGTGCGTATCACTCCCGATTTGTTTAATTTAAAGTTGCCGGAAGCCATCAAAGATGAAATCAACAGGAAGCTAGCTAATAAGGTAACACCATTAACTATTTGATCTTACTCATATTAATCCTTGTTTAACATTTTAGGTTTTGTTGAACGTGGGTCTTTGCATCGCCTTGAAAGATATAGTTAGACTCGGGGACTCAATAATCCTACCGGGCGACGGTGCATCCCACACAGAGGTCAACTTCCGGTATATTGTTTTCCGGCCGATGGTTGGCGATGAAATAACGGGAAAGATCCGTAGCTGCAGTCGAGAAGGAGTTCACATCACGTTGGGCTTCTTCGATGACATTCTTATTCCACCATCGGCTCTGCAACATCCGTCTCGTTTCGAGGAAGCAGAACAGGCCTGGGTGTGGGAGTATCCGCTGGAAGACGGAAAGAAACATGACCTCTATATGGACATAGGCGAAAATATTAAATTCCGGGTTTCTGGAGAAGTATTTGAAGAGAGTTCTCCAATTGGACCTCCGGACCAGGAAGTCGCCAGCACCAGTACCTCAAAGGCCGATGCTAAAACTCCGTACCGGATTATTGCGGCCATTAACGAATCGGGGCTAGGCTTATTATCTTGGTGGGCATCTCAGACACAAGGGGATGAAGATGGAGAAGAAGAACAGGAAGCAGAAGAGGATGGTGAAGAAATGGAGGAAGAGGACGAATAAAACTAAAATACGTTTATAAAATTAAAGGGTTTAAATGTTTTTTCCGAGACAAATTTATCACAAATCTACTTTTCTTTTCTCTCTTTGTTCTTTGAATTGTTAAAATGTGAAAATAAGAAAATTGTGGCGGTGAAAATCTGGAGAATCGAAACTAAAACGAAAACGAAAGAGGTTTTGAACACTGCAGTGAGACCAGTTTAAAATTCATCTTTTAACTACTCCCCATCGATTCAACCATGTTACAAAACTAATCTGAATCTGAAATCTGAACCTGCAATCTGAATCTGAAATCGGAATCTGAAATCTGAATCTGAATCTGAAATCTGAAATCTGAAATCTGAATCTGAAATCTGAATCTGAATCTGAAATCTGAATCTGCAATCTGAATCTGAAATCTGAATCTGAATCCTATAAGTTATACAAATAAAAATCAAAATTTTGATTTTTTCAGAGCTAAAAAATCGAACTGTCCGCTCTTTGAGGTACCCCTAAATAAAGTCTGATTGAGCTTTAAATAATTTGATGCAATTGTATAATTTTCCTCAAAATTAATAACTTTCAATGAAAATAATAGTTCGCATTTAATCCGTACTAATGTCGCTCAGTCGTACTGATTGCAACCAACTGTAGCATAAACTTAAGTTACTTGTTTTAATTTAATATTAATTTAAATTGTATGTTATTTTGATACAACTCCACGCGTTTTGATTTTCTCCAAAAGTTTTTGACTAGCCTAATTGAAGAATTAAAGAGCAGGAAATTTCAGTTCTCTATTGGTGATTTGCAACAAAACTTTTTGACATGCAGCGACAACTACTTCTTACTTTCGGAACCAACAAAAGGGTGATGATGGCTGTTTTTTAACACGCTAGTTAATACGATTTGTTTTCAAAATTATTTGTTTTACAAACTGTATTATTAATGGCAATAACAATAGTTGTATAGGGTTTGAAAATCTTTAATTTACTTATCTAAATGATTTTTGACTAACCAAACACAATTTTTAACGATTTTTCAGAAAAAATATATTCTTCATACTTTACATTTGAACCGAGAAGAAGTTATTATTAAAGGGTGAGTATTATGAGTTTGCGAAACTCAGTTGATTCATAACATTTCGTATCTCCTTAATTTTGACTAGTACTTGCAAAGCCAAAACAGAGAAATGTTATTAAATTATTCCTTATTTATTTTAAAAGGTTTTGAAATAAACGGATCTACGGAAAGATGAAAACTTTAATTTGAAGGAAATCGTGTGCTAAAAAATCAGTTAGGGGTGTTTCAAATTGAGTTTGCTCTCAACCTTTGTTATTAATAAATTGGTAGATACAAATGGAATAAATTCCTTTATTTTAATTCTGTATTTAAGGGGGGGGGGGGTAGGGTCTAACGGGTAAAAAATAACCACCATTTTCACGATTTTTTTCTAGAGCTATGGTTCAAACAAATGTATTCAAATTTTTTGCATTATATAAAGCATTGTTAAAAGAACATTAAATTTAGAATTTTAGTAATTTTTTCGTAGAAAAATATTGAAAAATGAGCCGGTGGCGGAGCATTTTCGAGGATGCCTTTTAGAAAACAGGATTTGCGGTGGACACTGTATCTCAGCACAGAATCATCTGAAATCAAAAAATCAGAGCAAAATATTTTTAATAGATGTTTTTCTGGACCCCAACGTTTTTATTTTACTTAAAAAAAATTTTATGAAATTTTTGTGGCTGTTTGAAGTAAAAACTACGATTTTTCACAAAAAAATCCGCCATTTTTTATCAGTAAAATCTCCCCAAAGTAAAAAAATAAAAAAAGAAAAACGTTGGGGTCTGGTATTTTATATGTAGAAAACATGTTCCAAATTTGAAAAGAATCGGATAAGTAGTTTTCAAATGACGATGTCCACGGACTTTAAAAATGTGCTTTCGAGAAAAACGCGTTTGAAGTTTCTGCTATTGCTTTCTTGCAGTATTAGATTGGAGGAGATAAAGGCCTATAATTTCTACAGTTTTGCTTCAATTGACTTGAAAATTTGACACAACATTCTTGAAATGTTTTACAATAAGAAAATAAAAAAATAAAAAAATCGATTTTTTGAAAGTGTTAGACCCTACCCCCCCCCTTAAGTAAATTGCTTCTAGTCACATTTGTTCACATTAGAATTTCTCCAGAATATCTATATGTATTTTCAATACTGCCTTTCACCACCCCAGGAAGGTTTCTCGTTTCATGAATCTGATGAGGCTCATATCGTACCGGAGCTCTTCTGTTCCACTAATTGTTGTATGAGTTTGATAATGTCCAGCTCTGGATTGAAAGATCAATAGATCTGATAAATTTCTTGTGTATTTTCCTAGTTTTTCCGAGTTCAAGTGTTTACGAAAACGTTATTGAAACGAAGTTCTCGATCTTGGGTTCCTCTACAAGACGTTACGAGGGATGGGGATGTTCTATGGCAAGTGAATTTGGTTTCGGTTCGGCATTATATTTTCAACTTCTCCATTCTCTCATGGATCGATTTTCAATTCGTTAAAAAAGGAACTGGATAAGCTCTGTTTGTTTGTTTCTGGTTGATTTTTTTTCCGGAGAACAAAATTTAACTGAAATTGAATCATGGACGGACTTGAAAAATAAGAATGATTACGTTATCCACTTTTTCTTACCATATTCCTGAGCCTCTTCATGATAATAACACAATTAGCACCGAAACTTTTAAATTTCCTTCAATGTTTTCCAAAAATACTACGTGTTTTGACACTTGAATTCGTAACATCATCATTTTGATCGCAGTGCCCTCTGAGCGTCATTTCGAGCTGCAAATCGCCAAAATTAGCAGAGGCAACATAGTTACCAACGAGTTTTGCCCTAACTTCTGTCGTTGTATTCGTTTATTGATTCAGCAGAAGTCCACCAGGCGGTTGCAATCCGTAGAAGTTGGCAGTGTTGGGGATAAGCTTGAAGGTGAGTACAGCAACCGTATATTTGCATCGTCCCGTGTGCCGATTTTGTTTGTTTATTAGAAAAAAGTTTACCCCTGAGTTAGTAAAGAAAACGAAAACAG
Organism: Uranotaenia lowii; assembly: GCF_029784155.1. Classification (NCBI taxonomy): domain Eukaryota; kingdom Metazoa; phylum Arthropoda; class Insecta; order Diptera; family Culicidae; genus Uranotaenia; species Uranotaenia lowii. The sequence goes on from NW_026598688.1 coordinate 12,155, forward strand.
TAACAGAAAGTCGTTATAACATAGGATACCCTTTCTTAAAAAAAAGTCTATCATCCTCAGTATTGACGACTTTAACATCTGGTTTTCAAAATGCTATTCAAACTTCCTTTGAACCATCTTACGTATGAGCCTTTAGACGCAACTGGTGGCTCCAGAGAGCAAGTTCTTTCATACCCTGCGAAATTGAGACATACTCACCTTATTCTTTAACTTCAAGGGAAATTTTCACATTACTATTACAATCACAAACGTCAGTCATTTTTTTTAATACAGATTCTTTATTCATGTAAAAGATGCTTTGACTCGGGGGACTCATCAGAGGAGGAAACATGTTTGGTGCGCTTGCAATTTTTTTAGTAGGTATAGGTATAATTTTCCTTTCTTACGAGGGGTGGTTTGGGTTCAGCCTATGGGTTAAGCTTCCTAGGATTATTATTGGTAGTTCTAAACCCAAGCAACATTTTGAATGCTTGAGGGTTTTAAAAGAAAAAGGGAAGGTTTTTTAGAAGAATTGAACAAGAATTGATGGTTCTGAAGCGATTTTTTACAAGACCGTTATATAAATTATCTGTAAGATAGCTACAAAGCAACTACACAACCTTTTGATAAAACCCTGCCATTTTCCAAGATTAATTTTATCCCCCTTTTATATATGAGTTTTAAAGACCGCTTTAAAGCAATTTTCAAGTCTCCAGGATTAGTACTCTTGAATAAGTCAGAAATGCTCTGAATAAAACCACAGAAATGTCAAAAACTGTCAAAAAAACAAAAAAAAAACAACTCGAAAAAAGAAAAAATAATATCTGAATTTTCTCAAGTAAACACACTACTGGATGTTCCTCTACTTTCAATAGCAAAAGGTGATTTTTTTGATTGAGATTCGATTAAGAAAAATAAAATGTTTAACTTATTTATTCTCTTCTTAAAATTTATAGATGAGCCTGGAAGAACCTTCAGTTCGCTTCTTTGAGCAGAAGCTCGAAAACAACTCCCAGGATATGCGCTGTACCAATGAATCTTGGAGGAAGTGTGTTTATTCCTTGGAACAGCTCTTCAGCGAAAGTGTGCCGGAAACTGACATGATTCTCATAGTTTCAAAAAATATCCGAGCAACACAATGGATCTTATACAGACAACCGGGAGATCGGATTTCCAAATGCCCATTGCATGATTGGTGTTGTTCAAGTTTAAAGGAAAAAAAACGACGAAAAGCTACGGGATTTGTATTCTGTTAATCTAAAACGCCAGTTAAAATAAATGTGATTTGCATATAAAGTGAGTTTTGATTATTTGAATGTTACAACGACAACTTCTTCTTAGATGGTTTCTCGAGCTATTTTGAAACAATCGCCATTTTCTGACAAAATCTTTTTAACATATTTTGTTGGATTTGAGTAATATAAAGAGTTGCTCTGCATCAATTAAATAAAGGAATGTTATTTTCATAAAAATATTGCATTGGAATTGGCTAATATGATAACATGTGGACATCCATATTAAGAAGCATAAAGTTCAAATTCATATTTCTTTGATTCAACTTTTTTATTTCGTAGAGTTTTACTGGGGCGCTTTTTATTTACCTCTTTTTCCGAAAATAAACCGATAAATTTAAAAGCGCATCAACTTTTCCTTGGATAATGTGAAAAAAATCGTTCAAGTTGGTTAATTAAGTCACTATTAATTATTTATATTCGTAATCGGAAACAGCGATATTATTGTTGTGTCAGAATATATTTATTTTCATGACAAATGCAATTTCAAAACCCCAACGAAAAAAACTATATATAGTCGTTTTTTTTTTGTCAAAGAATTTATTATCTTGAATCACCCCTCGGCAAAGATCTGTCAGGTCCTTCTGGTTGTATAAGCTACTTGTAATTTGCTCTTCAGAACCTCCTGTAGGTGGGCCTTTTTACTCTTATAGGTGTTATAATGGTGTTTTAATGGGGTTTATATAACTAGACGTTGTTTTATAACAAAGCTTTGAAGTGTTCTTCCAGATTCTTATAGAACTATAATTGTTACTTGGGAAAGTTAGATTCTAGGTTCTGAATCGGTTTTCTTTTCTAGGTTGGCAAATAGCGGCACGTGAAGATGACACCACACTATCTCATAAGATGTCGGTATGTAGTAAGGATCTCCAAAATCAGTCAGATCTATAGGCGATTTAGGCGCGCACCTGCTATATGAAACGTGACTTTGGTTAATTGCAGTGGAAAGTGTTCGTCAAAGATTTTATTTCCTCGAAAATATTAATAGCTATAGTATTCAGTGAATAATGAGTTTGTTATTATAATTTGTTGGTTTTTTCTTTTTTTTACGGGACTAAATCACTTGGAAAGAAAACAAAATTTAAGACTGTTTTTTGAATGTAGCGCTACAGGTGATTTTTTTTTGTTTTGGTTTCGGGTTTAATTTGGACTCTATAATACGATCAACAACTTGGTTTATATACGCTTACCATTAAAATATATGTACAGGTTAAATGTTTATCAGTATGAATTTTGTTTCGACCAACATTTTACAATATTTTGTTTTGTTTTGTTTTTTTTTTATCTTAACAGGTCTTATACTTGCATTTTAGTGTAGTGCTAAACGTTACAGCTTGCATTATCTTAATAAATTCTTTATTCAGCCTGCGTTAAACTATTTGAGAGTTGCGCTTAGTAAAACAATATAGTTTTCGCAATGTTTTATTGCACATTTCAAAATTTTCATTTATAACTATTAGCTCACGCATTTTTCGCACAAATTACGCATCACTCTTAAATCAAATGTTATCAGGGTTATTTTTTTCAGAGGCATCAGACTTGTCCTAAACTTAGTTACAACAACAATTGGTCGAGAGTTTTTCCAGTAAGTGTGCCCAGTTCCAGCTTTGTCCAGTGACATGGAAAATTACAGGTATTTAATATGAACAGTTATGTCAAACACATCTGGCAACATCGACCCGGAAAATCAATCGTCAATTTCGACTTTAATCGTGTTTTTTAAATGTTCATTATCTACACAGCCTTTAGCGCCTTTGTTTTTGACATCAATTTTTTTGTTTATTTTTCTCAAAACAACCGAAATGGTTTTTTTTCAACGACAATCCGTTAAGGATTTTAAATGACACAACCAACACTTTTGCCCATACTTACAATGAGTTTAAAAGACTTTACACAAATTGGATCAATCAGAAACGGAATTTTTAATAGGAAATTAGATTCACAAAAATCTACATTATGAATGTTTCATTTTGAACCTTCAATGCAAAATTATATTTTTCAATGCATTTTTTTTTTTCAAAAGAGGATGTCAAAATCAGATGTCCAATATAAAAAATTATATATTTGAGAGTGAGTACAACTTGACCAAATATGAATTGGGAATGAGAATCCAAAACTGGAATCAAAATTAAGAATAATTAACGAAAATGTTGAAGTAGGGTGTCCCTTAATTGTATTATGTCTGTGATTCTGGGGGCTCAACCTTCATTTGATAGCTGAGAGGTTTGAAAAACGAACTTTTTCATGGAGACAACTCAGAAAAATACGTTTTTTTTAAAAAAAATTCAGGTCTTAAAAAATTAAAATTGTACCTCTCATCAGGGCCGTAGGAAGAATTGGTAAACTATATCTTCGAAAAATGATTATTTCAAACCTTTTTAAAGGGTTTGCATACAGATTGTTGTTTTTTTATAAATTACAAACAATAAATTATTTGATAAAGTATATATTTCGAATTTTATAATATAAAAGCACAAGTTTCAAGGTGTGATTTGAACACAAAGTTTCCTCAACTCTTGCTATTTCTTGCTTTTGATATTTAATTTTGAAAGGAATTCACATAAGTGCATTTTAGCAAGTTAGCAAAAAAAAAGTTGTCTGAAACAAATTTTGAATCAAAAGTTTTCACCTAAGGGCTCCGTAAGTTAAATTTTCAATTTGTATCTTCAAACTAAATCCAAATCAATTTTGTAAGCTTGTGATAGATTTTCAATACAATTTTAAATTTTATATAACTTTCTTTGAATTTTATTTCAACCAAAAATATAAAAATTAAGTATGAGGGCTGTTATGAATTTTCAATTTCAAAACATAATCAGGATCCTTAATGTGAATTTTTTATGTAAATAATTGGTTTCTGCATTAAGGATTTCAAAAAGCTATATCTGAATATTCATACTGAATTGTGGAACTGACTGATCAGATTTCTAAATCTCATTGAAGAGTCTCCTACAAAAATTAACAATTTACATAAGAGACTCATTATTGAGCTTCAGACATTTGATTCATGTGATCAATTAAATTTTAACAACTAAACTCAGTATTAAGTAAAACTCCTTTGAAATTCCTGGACAGCGGTCCGAGCTGCTTTCAGGGTTCTCCGGGAAGTAGATTGGGGTTTTTTTCGATGTCAATCCTAGTGTTATATATTCGGGGTCTGGCCTTGAAGCAAGTTTTGAAATCCATTTTGATATCGGAGAGATTTAATTTTGCAGACCATGGTTGCCCTTTTAGCGTACGAAAAAAAAAAACAGACTCCTATGATTTTTTTTTTACATACATACTATCGTAATTTGAATTTCTACTCTACTTAATTTTAAACTAGTTAGAAAATTTTGAAAATTTTTTCAGAAGTTAGAACTTTAGAGTAGTTTTCAGGGTTTTGATCTGAGTGCAAAATTTGGATATTGTTTGTTAAATCATTATAGCTATCCGACAATGTTGATTATAAATTTGAAGTTTTCTGATGTCTAAGAGGCATTCCTACGGCAATGCCTCTTATACATTTTTTTTTGCTAATATTGTGAGTCTTAAGCCAAAAAATATATTAAGGCTCATTTGGACTCAAAATTGACAGACTTTGCCCAGGTTTATTAATTACCTTATTATTATTTGCTAAATCAAATAAAAAACTGCAATTCCTCCTTAAAAATTTTTAGATTTTGAGTTCAAATTGAAAAAAATTCAAAATTAACATGAAATTTGTTGATTCAATGAAAACTTTAAATTTCTAGTTTCTTTCACTTTCCTTTTGTACGTTTTTGGCTTAGATTTTTTTCAGATTTGCTCTTTCCTCACAAATTTTTCTTAAAGTCGACCTGAATTGCTCGACCGTGTTGTAGAAAGTATGGTATGCATGCAGTCCCTTAAGACCGTACACTAAACAATTAACAAAATAAAATTGCTGGTTCTATAATATTCATGGAGAATCATTTCAAACCAACATGTCATCAAAAACACTAAATCATATTATTTAAAAAAAATGTCGCTTTTCGCTTTTCATTATAACAATCTTTTTAATTTGGAAAGTTATAGAAACAAAAAGGACAGTTACGCGTTGTGACACCACGATTTGAGTCCATTATTTCGAAAATGACTTCATCAAGAAAAGAATCTTTTAAAATCAATATGAGGTGGTTTAGATAATGAATTTCTAGACAGTTTTTTTAGTGATAGATACTACCAACTTAAAATTTTACAAACGATTTACAAAGAAAAATCTAAAACTTTATCGCTTACCGCTGAAATGAGTTTGAGCTTTTAGATTAGTTTACAGCCTAATTTTCGTTAAACATTTTTGCATAAATTCTAGTAATATAGAATGATTTTTTCTTAGATTTTCATGAATTTCAGGTTCAAAACTTAAAATTTTGTTATGGTACCTTGTGCTAACCGGATTTTTCACTCATTTTTTTAATCGGAATTTAGATATCGTTTATTCGATTGTGGAAATTTATTGAAGATTATTTTTACCCCTAACAATGTTTTCGTTTCAGACATTTCATCTGTTGTTTTGTACAGATTATGCATTTCAAATTCAGTTATTAAGTTTTACTTTAAAAGTGCTTTGCTTTTAAGCATGGGTGTCACATTTTTAATATTTTCAAGCAATTTTAGAAGAAAAATAAAACGTGCAAATTCGTAAATAATAAAATACGTAAGAGGAGGAGGTTGAAAATTTCCAAAATTGTGCTTACGTAATTAGTGAACGGCCCCTAAGATTAAAGATAATCGTTCTTTTTATCAACTATTTGGAGGATATGTTGCTCAAATTCGACTTTCATCTAATTCAAATAAGAATTTTGGATTTCCTGGGCTCCTGTTTCCACATGTTTTGTCCCATATCTCACAGGAGCGTAATCTCTCTGGTAATAAACGCCTTAGAAGCAACAAGTCATCTGATTTCCTTTCAGTTATTGGTGACATTTTGAAAATCATAGAGACCCCTACTTGAAAAAGATCCTTTAAAACAGTGGTTTTCAAAGCGGTCCATACCGCCCCCTTGAGTCATTTTTAAATTCACATTTTTTTACGGAACAACTTATTATCGAAATGATAACGAGTACTTTTAATGCCCAACAATGAAACGACTTTGAAGAACTCTGAAACCAAATAATAGCCAGGTTGAGGACAAATATCTTTAAACTCACAGTTGTTGGCGATATACGATCTGTATATTGATCTGGTTTTGTCAGTTTATTTTGGGTTGCACTAAAAAGCATAAATTTTGGATGACAATGTGTTCCGGGTCATATGAATTTGATAAATTTTAAGGTTTATACAATGCCTGAAAATCTTTAAAATGTATTGTTTAAAAAATGACAAAAAAAAATCCTTCGATTAGAATCTGTGATAAAAGGCAAAAGGAGAATGCTAACAAGTCAAAGGATCTTTTATTTTTAGTTCTGATTAGCTATTCTCTAATTCAATCGTAGAGAAATAAGATTAGGTAATTTTTTATGACTAAATATCAAAAGTTATTCGATTTTGTCTAAATTGTCGGAATTTAGTTGTTAGGACCTATGTAAAATTTATAGACCCATGAAAGAAACAGTTTTCAAATGTAGTCTAAAATTGGCATAAATTAAAGTTTGAAATTTATTTCATTAAGAAATAACACTTTTTATGCATTTGAAAGAATTTTGTGATTAATAGAAGGCAAGTTTTATTAACTTATCGAAGTTTAGCAGATGTTATTAAATTTTCTCTTTGTTTTCAAGTTTAGGTATTTGTACTGAAAAAAATAAATTTTTCAATTCCAGTCTAGGTGTTTGAAGAAATTTTATTTTGCATTTATTTTGAGTTTTTTTTGGTAATTGTAATTGTAATTGTGCTTTATTGATTTAACGTCAGCCCATCGATATAAAATCATAGTTAGGGTCAAGGAAATACAATTCGATAGTAACAAGTGAGTTAATTAGTTGTAGTCTTTACTATTCTATTACTCTCTAACAAATTATTCTAAAGAGAAAGCTGACTTAAATGAAGAGATAGTGTTTTTCTGTCTGATAGGTAGTGCTACAATTTGCTACAATTGATGGTTATGCGTTGGCCTTTCGGTCTTCTCAAATCAGTTATAACAATTTTTAAATGTGCTACATTCAACGTTCCAAATTATTCTAACATAAAATTTAAATTGTTAAAATTGTTTATGGTTTCGCGACGATGCGAGTGAGCATTCTTTCTAAAGATTTTTCAAACATTTGCTCAGGGGGCATTGAGCTAAAAAAATTAGCGAAAGGGGGCGGTGAAGGAAAAAAGTTTGAAAACCAGTGGTTTGAAAAATCATCTGGTAATATCTGGTAAATCTGGTTCAAAATAATCGATTCAAAAACACGAGGGGCATTAATATGGAAGAAATAGGAGGAAAAATAGGAGGAAATAATCGCTTTTGTATTTTTATTAAAATCTCGGCAGAATATCTATTCGGTTCATCTCTAGTACAAAGTATTTAATTACCAATTACACAAACATAATGAAAAATTTTAAGATAAAGGATTTTAATTGCGAGTTGAATTTGAAAATAAATGAGAAAATTAGTTGCTCTCAGATCTGAAAATTCTTTTTCTCAAATTTTGTCTTGATTTTCGATTTCATCAACATTTTTATATATTCCATTTTATTTCGTAGAAAATATTTCTGAAGTATCTATGTGCTTTTTCTAATATTTTCAATGCTTTGATTTAAAATCGTAAATAATTTTGTAAAAAAAACGAAAACGAACATTAACCTCTATTTTTAGGTTCCTTTTTTTTTTCAAGTAATCAATTTAACAAAAACATTTTCACATATATATAGTTGCGTTAAAAAAAGATTGAAATCGCGTGAAGCTGCGCACTCCCTTCCAACTTTGACAAGCTGTCTTGTCTCTCTCGGTTGATATTTTTTCATGAAGTTTCCACACAATTAAGTTCAACTATCCAACTGACGCGCTGCAAAATTTGAAGTCTTAACAATGACTGGAAACAAAGATACAGCTTTTCCCGTAAAAAGAGAAATTTGGAATTGCTTCATTTAATTCGCTGTATCTTTAGTAATATTCATTGAAAAATCTTGAAATTTTGTGCAAAGATGTAAAAATGTTTGATCTAGTACCTGGCCATGTTTCGTCAAAATCGATTATCGCGATCAAAAATTGTGCCGGTTTGAAAATGAGGTTCATTATTAACAAGCTATTTCATTCTTTTTTGGACGGAAGTTTGTATGGAAAACATCGTAATCAATGTTTTATTGGTTTTTACTTTCACAAAATCCAAATTTATCACAAAGAATGATGTTAATTGATAGAAACTTCTTTCCTGTTTAGTTTAGAAATAGAAATTATTTCAACATAACTGATATTTACACAAAAGAACGAATATAATACTAGCTTTAATTGTGTATCAAATTTGTTTATCAGTGGGTCATTCCATGTCAAGTGTGCACAGCGAGAAAAAAAATCTTATCGAAAATTCGCCAAACTTGGCCGATAGACTTTCTGAGGCCTACAAAACAAATCCTCAATTTTTGAGAATGATCCGCCCACCTCTCGTTCCAGGACCCTCCCTTCTTTTTTACAAGATTTTGAAAAATTCATCATTTTTAAAATACAACATCTCTGGACTGAAACATCGTAGCAAAATGACAAAATATGCGTTTTGTAGATTTTATTAAAATCTATCGATTGAGGTTATTCATTACTCGAAAAAGTGACGTTTTAAACGTCAAAACACAGCTCTAAAAACAAAACGTTAATTTTCTCAAGGAAAGTATATTTTTTTCTTGAATTTTATGATTTCATTGTTTTCTTGAGAAAATTTTACGTAAGAACCAACTAAAATCCCAATATAATATTTCTCGTTTTCGAGATATGAAAGATTTAAGTTGGATTGTCTCACAATTATTTATTCGCAGCACTCAGATTTCACTAAACTGCATAATTCATCCAAATTTTTAGCCACATCTTCCTTGCTCGAACAGATTTTTTATTTTCATGATTGTTTTGAATGATTTTAACGAAAGAAAAAAAAATCGTTTTATGAAATATTATAATTCCAAAAATAACTATATTTTTCTCTATATTTTTTCGTTCCAACACTGCAATTTAAATCATCTTAAAATTGTCTTTTAATGTTGCATACATTTTATATTTGAAATTTCGGTAAGCTTGAACATACTTTCATTCCAATTTTTCCAATATCTAAAGAGATTGCGGCATGAAACGAACGAAATCTTCTTCATGGTGTAACAGGTTTTTCATGTTGAAACTGTTAATTTTAATAAGCAACAAACATTTGTAAAAAAAGATGCTTAAAAAAAATTAAAATAACACTTTTGTGTTTGAATTCGTTTTGCTGTTGGGTAACAATTTTATACATTATAATTCTGTATTCAATCATTAAGTTAGTGCTTACTCAGCGGATGGTGCGGATGAATCAATGTGAGGAATGTCATTAAAATAATGTTATATAATTGATTACGGCGATTAAAATCTTAAATCAATTATTCACAGATAATGTTTAAATCTCGAGAATCTGCTCGTAAATATGTTGATTACTTAACTTTCATAAATTATGACTTTATTTGTTTTTGTATTTCTGGGATTTTGAGACTCTCGTGTTATTCATCCCTAAATAAATTATGACGATACTGATATTTATAACAACAGCATTTCTTCATTGTATATCGCCTTCATTTATACAACTTAAGCACAGCAGATTTTTTTGTTGATACCGAGTGGAGCACTAAACAATAGCGATTTTTTTTTTAAAGTGATTCACTGACCATTGTGAACGAATTTTGGCCGCATTTGCTTGCTACGCACTCGCTTGCTGTAACATGCAAGTAGTTTTGAATACAACTTCTCAAATCGAAGATTGCGGTTGAAATATCCAGTTGCTTCCTGTAGCTAAACTAGTACGGAGTTGTTCATGTGACTTACATTGCTAAGCTTCTAAATAGTCGGGAACAGTCTTGAGCTTTCTGAGCAATAGCAACGTGTTCAATTGGAAAAGAACTTCATGAGCGATGTTCAGTGGATAAATAACTACAACGACAACCAGGCAACGCTACACTCATTTGAGATGTAGTACTCCGATGATTCAAAAGTAGTTGCAATAAACTTCGTGATCATCATCATCGTGATTTCTCAAAAACAATTTCAATGGATTGGAGAAAATGCTCAATTTTCAATTCAATGCTTTTCAATGATAGAGCAGTTTCTCAATACAACTACCGTTTCAACATGAAAAACCTGTTACACCATGAAGAAGATTTCGTTCGTTTAATGCCGCAATCTCTTTAGATATTGGAAAAATTGGAATGAAAGTATGTTCAAGCTTAACGAAATTTCAAATATAAAATGTATGCAAAATTAAAATACAATTTTAAGATGATTTAACTTGCAGTGTTGGAACGAAAAAATATAAAGAAAAATATAGTTAATTTTGGAATTATAATATTCAATAAAATGATTTTTTTTCTTTCGTTCAAAATGTTAATTGAATTTTTTTTAATTTAAAACAAATCATGAAAACAAAAAATCTGTTCGAGCAAGGAAGATGTGGCTAAAAATTTGGATGAATTATGCAGTTTAGTGAAATCTGAGTGCTGCGAATAAATAATTGTGAGACAATCCAACTTAAATCTTTCATATCTCGAAAACGAGAAATATTATATTGGGATTTTAGTTGGTTCTTACGTAAAATTTTCTCAAGAAAACAATGAAATCATAAAATTCAAGAAAAAAATATACTTTCCTTGAGAAAATTAACGTTTTGTTTTTAGAGCTGTGTTTTGACGTTTAAAACGTCACTTTTTCGAGTAATGAATAACCTCAATCGATAGATTTTAATAAAATCTACAAAACGCATATTTTGTCATTTTGGTACGATGTTTCAGTCCAGAGATGTTGTATTTTAAAAATGATGAATTTTTCAAAATCTTGTAAAAAAGAAGGGAGGGTCCTGGAACGAGAGGTGGGCGGATCATTCTCAAAAATTGAGGATTTGTTTTGTAGGCCTCAGAAAGTCTATCGGCCAAGTTTGGCGAATTTTCGATAAGATTTTTTTTCTCGTTGTGCACACTTGACATGGAATGACCCAGTATATTTAGTAGGTCATTTTCTAAAACTCTGTTTTTATTATTTTGAACTCTATTGATAATTTTTAGGAATTTTTCATACCATAAATAGTTTTTCTTCAGCTGATGAAAGATATAAGAAATGAATGGTATGAAAAAAAAACATCGCAAAACATACCCTTCCTTGAACGGGTTCTTCCTATGGCCCTGATCCATATAAAATCACATTTTTAGCAAAAAAAATTGAAAATAGTGACTTTTTCACTCAGTAAAACATGAATAACTTTGAAACAACTAGTTATGCCTGTATAACTACTTTCTTTAAAAATCAGATTTAAAAATTAGGAGTCTAAAACTGCTGTTCCAAGCAAAACTGTCCCATGTGACTTTTAACTTTTTAGCTGGATTGTAAAATGATTATCATGACCTGTTCATTACAAAAAAAACTGTCGATGAATTTTTAGTTTGAGAGAAAAATTGGAAATAAACTGAAATTTCAATCGCATTTTTCTCGTTTGCAGGTTTTTTTTCATATGGGACCATTTTGCTTAGAGCGGCAGAAAACCACAAAAAAAAAATTAAGTTCAAAACTATTTATATACATTATGAAGAAAAAAAACTGAGAGTGTTGAGGAAAAAAGTCGAAAATTAGTTTTTTTTCAAAAATCGAACCAGTGAAATCTTTTAAATAAAATATATTTTCTAAGTTGCTACCATATGAAAGTTTTTTTTCTTACATTCTAAGCTATCATTTGAAAATGGAGCCCCTAGAATCACAGACACAATGCAATTTTGAGCCACCCAAAATTGTTGTAGTTTCATCATCTCAAAACTTATGAAAGCTCAATATTTTCAGAGTTACATTCATTTTACCTTCTGTCACAAAATATTTAACAATTTCGTTCCGGATTAAAAGATTAAAATAATCAAACTCTTGTATTGCACTCTTTCAGCAGATACTATGTAATTGAAAAACACGTGTTGCTTGCTAATCGAGAAAGTAGTTGAGAGACCACTTTCTTGAGTTACGTTTTGTGTTGCTCCGTAATTATACACATTATAAGAAGTTGCTAATTAGCCAAACGCTTCAGCTTCCCACACTTGGAATAGTCTGTTTTCTGTTGAATCCTTCTTAAATATAGCTGCTGTGCAATTATCCACCCAAATCCTTCCTATCGTTGAGGAGGAACGAGAAAATGAGGAACATTAGCTCAACTGCTGTCGAAAAGTTGTGCAGCATCTGTACAACTCTTCGGGCTGATAACGTTTTCACGGCAGTTCCCAGAAGGGGGGTATCTTATTGAGAAGAGATTATTACAAATAAATAGGTTGTGGCATCTAGAAACGAGTCGAGGGTTAACTTTGATCCTGAAATGTTCTCTGTTGTTGACGAGTGTCTTTCTTCTTTTTGGGATATCAATTATCATAAACACTTTCTCATCGAATGAAAATAGGCTCAGATTAGCCTATATTTACTTGCTTCAGGTATAACTTTGATGTATGCTTTGCTTCGGCT